>NC_091190.1:14063468-14143468 GCF_040958095.1 Procambarus clarkii | reverse complement strand
GTCCAAGTGGGATCGAGTTAAATATTACGTAACGAATATACGGTGAAGCGACTGTGTTTTGCGATCGACCCATACAGTTGGACTCTCGACAGTAACAACATCGGATGCGTAATCACGTTTAGAACGGAAGTGGCGTTAACAGCAGCAGCGACACCATCGCTAACATCATTCTTCATTTGGGGAAATGCGGGTGTGTAGGTGGTAATCATTTGGGGTGAAGGAGCTACTAGGGGCCCTCCTTAAGACTGACCAGGTCACACCTGGCCACGTCGCATAGTATTCCTGGATAGTGATCACCATTGTCAAGCCTGGCCTCGGGCCGGGCTTGGGGAGTAGAAGAATTCCCAGAACCCCATCAACCAGGTATCAACCATTAGTGATGGACCGGACAGATGGTGCGAGGGAAGGATTGAAATGTGGCAAATATAATGTTTCCAGATCTAATTCTGTCCTCATTTGCCTCTACGATAAATACCACATCTCCAGGTTTCGGGACCGCATGTTGGCTAACTTTGTTCCTGTGTTTCCTTGTACTAGTCTGCAGGCAGCATTAACAGCGGGGATTGCCTTCGTAATGGCCAGTCTTAGGCGAGATGCCTGAAATCTCTTTACCCGCATCTTAACTCTTAAAGAAATGTTGTACTTGGCACACTGATCAATGTCATTTGATTATGGATGCATCTTGCTTTCTGAAATCGACCTAAAGCAGGTATTTAAATGAAATCCCTCTAGTCAATTCAAGACACTTATGTTTCATGTATCTGCTGCAGTGTTAGCCAGAGAAAACTGATCAATGTCAATCAAGCTGTTAAGTATAGGAAACAATTTGCGTAAAATGAAGTCGAATTGAATGCCAACTTGTTTCATAATTAATTTTTGCTTGTGCGACCATCTATAAGACAGGTAACCATTCGCGGATACTTAAGTAACGCAATTCCCCTTTGTTTGTAATTAGATGTAAATATACTAATGTTTACTGCTACCTAATGTCTTTACATAATACTTTTCCTCTGATATATTAAGTTGTCCTATACTACTTATTCGTAATTAGACCCAAAAGTATTTCAAGCAGTACCTGTCGACGATGACAATCCTCCTCCAGGTCGATCACGTAAGGCCCGCCTTAAATCCACAATTGAATGGTATTGATAATGGTGTCAAGGGTAAGATTGCCTTAGGGGTAATATCGTGCATTAAAGGATTCACTCCTCTTGCGTAAAACCGTTTAATCTTGATAGCTGACTGCCGAGTAGATTGACGTGATGAAGGATTTGGATGAGCCACTTCTGCTGCCTATACAGGAATCTTCACATTTCTCGCGGTCGCTGTCAGGAAAGGGGAATCGGAAAGTGACCTTCAGCAGGATCTTTTCCTGAGCCTCCTTTAGCTCAGGCAACACACACACACACACACACACACACACACACACACACACACACACACACACACACACACACACACTCCTAATAAAGCGGAAATGGAAGTTTGAAGACCTGGGAAATCGAGTTACCAATGAGTGCACAAGCTTCATACATGGAACTCTGACAGTAGATGGGAGGAAGATTGTGATCATGGTAATCTACAATCCCCCACCAAACAGTAGAAGACCCAGGCAGGAGTATGATGACAACAACAAAGCATGTATAGATGAACTGCAGAAGGCAGCAACACTAGCCCACAGAATGAGAGCGAAGCTGCTGATCATGGGGGACCTAAATCATGGAGAGATAAATTGGGAATCAAGGAATCCCCATGGAGGGGATGAAACGTGGGGAGCAAAATTAGTAGATGTTATAGACAGGAATTTCCTGACACAACATGTGAAGGAAGACACAAGGGAAAGAGGAGGAGATGCACCGAGCCTATTAGACCTGATTTTCACCCAGAACGTAGAAGATATCGAGAATTTAGAGCATGAAATACCTCTAGGGGCCAGTGACCATTGTGTCCTAGTCTTTGACTACATGATGGAATTCAAAATTATGACCATGGGACAAGAGATCTGGGAAAGGAGAGCTGACTACAGGAAAGGGGAATATATGAGGATAAGGGACTATCTGGGTGAAGTGCAGTGGGAGGAAGAAATTAGAGGAAAAACAGTCCAAGATATGATGGACCTAGTCATACAGAAATGCCAGGAGGCCGAAGAGAGATTTATACCAACGGTAAAGGGAAAAAATAAGAAGGAATATAATAACCCATGGTTTAATAGACAGTGTCAGGAAGCAAAAATGGCCAGCAGGCGGGAGTGGAGGAAGTACAGAAGACAAAGAACAGAGGACAACAGAAGCAGATACAACAGAGCTAGGAACGATTACATTAACATAAGACGAACATCGGAAAGGGACTATGAGAACGATATTGCAATCAAAGCGAAAAAACAACCTAAGTTACTACACAGTCATATAAGAAGAAAAATGTCGGTGAACGACCAAGTGACAAGACTAAGGAAGACAGAGGGGGCATATACTGAAAGTGACAAGGAAATCTGCGAGGCACTGAATGCCAGTTTCCATGGAGTGTTCACTACCGAGCCTGAGCAGCTCCCATTGTTGGAAGGGGTTACCCTAGATGAAAGACTATCAGATATAGAGGTGACAGCAGAGGAGGTAATGAAACAGTTGACAACTCTAGATGCAACTAAAGCAGTTGGACCAGACAAAGTATCACCGTGGATACTAAAAGAAGCAGCACAGGCCCTCAGCGTGCCTCTGGCAATGATCTTTAATGAGTCACTTATGTCAGGAGAATTGCCCAGTTGCTGGAAGAAGGCAAATGTCGTGCCGATCTTCAAGAAAGGAGATAGAGAGGAGGCACTTAACTACAGACCTGTATCACTGACAAGCATCCCCTGTAAAATACTGGAAAGAATAATTAGGCTACGACTGGTTGCACACCTGGAGAACATTAGGTTTGTGAACAAACATCAACATGGGTTCTGGACAGGGAAATCGTGCCTAACAAACCTTCTGGAATTCTATGATAAAATAACGAGGATAAGACAGGACAGAGATGGTTGGGCAGACTGCATATTTCTGGACTGCCAAAAAGCCTTTGATACAGTACCGCACATGAGACTGCTGTTCAAGCTCGAGAGGCAGGCGGGGGTGGGGGGAAAGGTCCTAGAATGGATAAGGAACTACCTAACAGGAAGGAGCCAAAGAGTTACGGTAAGGGGCGAGAAGTCGGACTGGCGAACAGTAACAAGTGGAGTACCACAAGGATCGGTGCTGGGACCAATTCTATTTCTTGTATATGTTAACGACATGTTTACAGGCGTAGAGTCCTACATGTCGATGTTTGCGGATGATGCAAAGTTGATGAGAAGAGTTGTGACAGATGAGGATTGCAGGATCCTCCAAGAGGACCTGAACAGATTGCAGAGATGGTCAGAGAAATGGCTACTAGAATTCAACACGAGCAAATGTAAAGTTATGGAAATGGGACTAGGAGATAGGAGACCAAAGGGACAGTACACAATGAAGGGGAACAGCCTACCTGTAACGACGCGTGAAAGAGACCTGGGGGTGGACGTAACACCTAATCTATCTCCTGAGGCACATATTAATAGGATAACGACAGCAGCGTACTCTACACTGGCAAAAGTTAGAACATCATTCAGAAACCTAAGTAAGGAGGCATTTAGGGCGCTTTACACTGCCTACGTAAGGCCAGTCTTAGAGTATGCCGCCTCATCATGGAGTCCCCATCTGAAGAAGCATATAATGAAACTGGAAAAGGTTCAGAGGTTTGCAACGAGACTCGTCCCAGAGCTACGAGGGATGGGGTATGAAGAGCGCCTGAGGGAACTGTGCCTTACGACACTAGAAAGAAGAAGGGAGAGGGGGGACATGATAGGAACGTATAAGATACTCAGAGGAATTGACAGAGTGGACATAGACGAAATGTTCACACGGAATAGTAACAGAACGAGAGGACATGGATGGAAGCTTGAAACTCAGATGAGTCACAGAGATGTAAGGAAGTTTTCTTTTAGCGTGAGAGTAGTGGGGAAATGGAATGCACTTCAGGAACAGGTTGTGGAAGCAAATACTATTCATAATTTTAAAACCAGGTATGATAGGGAAATGGGACAGGAGTCATTGCTGTAAACAACCGATGCTCGAAAGGCGGGATCCAAGAGTCAATGCTCGATCCTGCAAGCACATATAGGTGAGTACATATAGGTGAGTACACACACACACACACACACACACAGAAAGGGGATAGACAGGAGGCACTGAACTACAGGCCAGTGTCCCTAACCTGCATACCATGCAAGCTGATGGAGAAGATTGTGCGAAAAAAACTAGTGGAGCATCTGGAGCGAAGGAACTTTGTAACACAGCATCAACATGGGTTCAGGGATGGCAGGTCCTGCCTCACAGGGTTACTTGAATTCTACGACCAGGCAACAAAAATAAGGCAAGAAAGAGAAGGGTGGGCAGACTGCATATTTTTGGATTGTCAGAAAGCCTTTGATACAGTGCCACACAAGAGGCTAGTGCGAAAGTTGGAGATGCAGGCTGGAGTGAGAGGGAAGGTACTCCGGTGGATAGAGGAATACCTAAGCAACAGGAGACAACGAGTCTGTGTGAGGGGTGAGGTCTCAGATTGGCGAGACGTCACAAGTGGAGTCCCGCAGGGGTCAGTCCTTGGACCTATACTGTTTCTGGTATATGTAAATGATCTCCCAGAGGGTATAGGTTCGTTCCTCTCAATGTTTGCCGACGATGCAAAAATTATGAGGAGGATTGAAACAGAGGATGATAGTAGGAGGCTACAAGATGACCTGGATAGACTGAGTGAATGGTCCAACAAATGGCTGTTGAAGTTCAACCCGAGTAAATGCAAAGTAATGAAACTAGGCAGTGGAAACAGGAGGCCAGGCACAGGATACAGAATAGGAGATGAAGTACTTAATAAAACAGACAGAGAGAAAGATCTAGGAGTTGATATCACACCAAACCTGTCTCCTGAAGCCCACATAAAGAGAATAACGTCTGCGGCATATGCGAGGCTGGCTAACATCAGAACGGCGTTCAGGAACCTGTGTAAGGAATCATTCAGAATCTTGTACACCACATATGTAAGACCAATCCTGGAGTATGCGGCCCCAGCATGGAGCCCGTACCTTGTCAAGCACAAGACGAAGCTGGAAAAAGTCCAAAGGTATGCTACTAGACTAGTCCCAGAACTAAGAGGCATGAGTTATGAGGAAAGGCTGCGGGAAATGCACCTCACGACACTGGAAGACAGAAGAGTAAGGGGGGACATGATCACAACCTACAAAATCCTCAGGGGAATCGACCGGGTAAACAAGGATGAACTTTTCAACACTGGTGGGACGCGAACAAGGGGACACAGGTGGAAGCTGAGTACCCAAATGAGCCACAGAGACGTTAGAAAGAACTTTTTCAGTGTCAGAGTAGTTAGCAAATGGAATGCATTAGGAAGTGATGTGGTGGAGGCTGACTCCATTCACAGTTTCAAATGTAGATATGATAGAGCCCAATAGGCTCAGGAATCTGTACACCAGTTGATTGACGGTTGAGAGGCGGGACCAAAGAGCCAGAGCTCAACCCCCGCAAGCACAATTAGGTGAGTACACACACACACACATACACACACATACACACACACACACACACACACACACACACACACACACACACACACACACACACACACACACACACACACACACATACACACACGTATTTTGTTAATCATAAGGAATGAACTTTATTTAAATATAAGTAACAAGCATATAAGGAGCAGGATGAACCAATGGTTAATAGTGTGCCAGAGCCTTCATATCATCGCCTGACCTGATCTCCCATGTATCAACCTGTTGAGCTTTCTCTCTCTCTCTCTCTCTCTCTCTCTCTCTCTCTCTCTCTCTCTCTCTCTCTCTCTCTCTCTCTCTCTCTCTCTCTCTCTCTCTCTCTCTCTCTCTCTCTCTCATTTTTCCTTACTCCTCCGAACTCTCTGAATATTCTCCGTCCCTCGCTGTCGCTGGAACTTTTTTATTCCAGTAAGTTTGGTCCATAAAAACTTGAAATATGAGACGGCCATGACTCCTGCAACTCTTGCCCGTCTGTGGAGAGCTTGACACCAGTTACTGTCTCTTGACCTCCGCTGTCCTCCCAGTCACCTGAGGAGTGGTGCATGGCCCCAGCGCCAGACCTGTCTCATCCCTGCAACAGAGGCAGAAAAAGAAGACAAAATTGGGCTGAGATGAATAAGTCTATCACGGGCTCGCCATAGCCCGTGCTACTTGGAACTTTTAGTTAAACAACATGGGCTGAGAGTGCGTTGGGTTCATTCTGCATCTTCATGGCCGAAGGGCCAACAAAACCAACACGAGGGATACTTTCAGTATTTTAGAAGTATAGCAACATTTATATTTTACACAAATGTTTTGTTATTGGTTAATTTGACATATTTTAGAGGAATTTGAGCTTTTGTAAATCTCTAAGGAACATTGGATGTGTGTATAAACTGTGGTTGTGGGAATGTTCATTTAGCTATTAACAACATTGAAAGTGATGGTCATCACTCGTGATAGTGTCTTTACTGACCTTTACTGACCTGGGTGACCTGTGCTGGTAACATCTCTGTGCCAGGCAGCTGATGGGGAATGTGTTAAGAGCGAACGTGTGCCCATACAAGAATCTATTTCCATTTATTTTTGTATGTTAGATGGCGGGTCCTGGACGGCATGTTGATATTAAGAGTTTCTAAGTTTTTCTTCTCTGGCTAGTTTATAATTTAAATTCCGTTAATCTTTATAAGAACCCCACTTATGACATTCTTTGTAGCGGGTTAAGAACACTGATTAAATGTACATTGGCTGATGGCTTAGCCTCAGGTTACGTTGTAGACTTGGCAGGTTTTCATGCCCGTGGACTTGTGGAGGGGGGGGGGGGGCTTCAGGCAACAACCTGTTGGACCAAGTCGCCACATGTCAAGCCTGGCCCCCAGGCCGGGTTTGGGAAGTAGTACTCATGGAACCCACTGCAGGTCACTGTCGATATGTAATAGCTGTGATAATCCTCTCTTTCCTACTCTCTGGGTCTTGCTTCGTTAAGCTGATCTCGGGTTACTATCTCCGTTGACGGAGCTTGGTCCAGGCGACGCTAATGTTGAGAATGTCCACTTTCTCCGTCCAACTGTGTGGGCCTGACACACACGGCTGCCCGTCACCTGGTTTGTTTTGTTTCAGGCCTCCACACCATTCCCCGGCGACTGACAAGCTAGGTGGACAGCGCTTCAGATTCGTAGTCCTGAGGTTTCGGGTTCGATCTCCGGTGGAGGCGGAGACAAATGGGCAAAATGTTTCTTTCGCCCTGATGCCCCTGTTACCTAGCAGTAAATAGGTACCTGGGAGATAGACAACTGCTACTGGCTGCTTCCTTGGGGTGGAGGCCTGGTCGAGGACCGGGCCACGGGAACATTAAGCCCCGAAATCATCTCAAGATATCCTCACCTTTTGTGACCCTAGTCCCTCTCTGTGACTTCTGTACTCCCTCTCTATAACCTCAGCCTTCCCTCCTTATATACAATCAATTTTAACCTTACATCTACTTAGAATAGTCCTAAAAGTGGCCACGGTGGCTATTTCAGTGGACCTGACACCGTGTTTCATCCATCCTCAACCCTCTTGTTAAACCCACTCTTGGCTATTTGTTTCCAAATCTACATTAATTCTAATTTCAATTTAGTGTTATGAATTCTCACTTGGTTTTAAATTGTCAATATCATTTCAACATTTGCGCATGCATTTATGTATCCGTGTCAGTCCCTCTGGTTCCACACCTCACAGGAGGATGATACCCCAATACTCTCTCACTTTGTTAGGAAGATTCCTTATGATGGAATTAATTAACATCACCTGTGCATGCTTTTCAGGGAATTTGTGTATTGTGTTGTATGGTGTAAGAGTATACAGCATGATGCAGTCAGCAGCGGTCTCGCAGGAGCCAGGGGCCAGGAGTTATCACACACTTGACTGTCCATTTACGAAACCTGTTCATTTTTCCTCAGTCATGGCAGCTTAGTTTGGAATTGTTAGTTCGTTTATGACCTCTGAAGCGCTATCAGGGTTGTCTTTAAACAATAATAACCATATGTTGTGAAGTTTCGCCGCTTTATTATAACTATTGTATGTTGTGAATATTGTTTTTTAATTGTCTTTTAGGGTAGTTAGGAAGTTGATAGATGGGTATGTATGACCCTCTACCTGTGCCTACTAATAACTCTATCCTCTTTTAACAGGCAAGTCGACCTGCTGTCTAAAATCTGGAAAAGGAGAGGGTTAAGTATTTCCATATTTACGTCATCGTATGACTCGAAAACCAAGTGCATTTTGTCCCATTTTTTGGCCATGCTAATTATTCTTTTTTTGGTTGCGTGATATTTTTACAACATAGCTAGAGCAATAGTTAGCGGCCATTTTCAGATAAGTGACTTGAAGGGTAGTGTGGCATGTTGGCTTGAGTGTTGGCATGCGCGCGGCGTTGTGGCATAGATGTCGTCATGCCCCCCCCTATGCCCGCCTACCCCCCCCCCCCATGTTGATGCCCAGTTCTGCCCACACTATTTACCTCACCAACACTACCTATCCTGGCCACACCACTCACTCTTCCTTCTCACCCACTCTGCCCATCCCACTCAGTGATGGCTGTGAGGTGACAGTGCCTCATCTTCTACCTACCATCCCCGGCCTATCCCATATCCAGCCCAAGATTTTCTCCTGCTACACCGCCTCCACTGGCCCCTCTCCACTATCCCACCCACCAACTCTCCCACCTTGCCCACCTTCGAAGGTGGGTTCTGGCCCACCTTCGCGCCAGAACCCGTATGTATCTGTGTGCAGGTGTGTCCTCTCCCATCCAGTAGCGAGCTTCACTTAAGTTTCTCTCCCTCCCTTCCTCCCAGGTCATTCTTACTAAAATATTGATCAAAATTAAGTTCTATAATTGTCCATGGCCTGACCTGGACCTCTTTCCCAGAGCCATGTGGTCGTGAACCATCTTTATTCATGGTGGAGTGTGAGTGTCTTCTTCTGTCCCCACCCAACACAGTCTGCTGCCTCCAGCTTCGGGGGGAGGGGGGTTAAAATATATATTTATTTTGCACTTCATGGGAGATTCTACGTAGCTCGTAGGTCTTCTTACACCCAGAGGGTGTCTCCCTTGCTCTTTGTACAACCTCTGGGTGTCCCGCAGCATTCCTTATCCTGATTGCCAATGGACCTTTTTCCCCAAAACAACCTGTAATTTAATCAGAATTTAATTTCTTATCCTAGATACCGTCATAATGAAAGATACCCTTTTTAAAAATCGATTGTCCTTACGTGACCTTACCTGCATAGTCCCTTCAAATGATGTCAGTCCTGACCTTTGTAGCGATGTTAATGTCCTCTTGTTGCTTAGCAACAGTTGGTTTGCTGCCTATAGTAGTTGTAAATAAGCTTCCCGTAGCGGTACTGAAAACCATGATAGCTCTCAAAAGAGAAAAAAAAAGAGAATGAACGTCTATAAATCACATGCCCCTTTAGTTTCCCAGAAATACAAAGAAAAGGTGGTAGCATGTCAGGAAGAAATAAATAGGGAGAACATTAAAAAATGTGATGTCTGATGAGCCGGTGTGTTGAGTGCGGCGGTAGGGATGAAGACGACTAGAAGCGTCCTTTGTTGTGTGCGCTGATTGCTGGCCCCGCTTACCGTAACGTAGTTATCCACTCCTGTGCGTAACGCTACATTGATATTACTATTGACCCTTAGTATTTAGGATTGTTTTAGTATCATATATTTGTCTCGTTTCCTAACCATGTGTGTTTCTTTTGTGTTATTATGTGTTTATTTGTGCCTTACTAATTTTCGTCTTGTTCTGTCTTGCATTTCCCTCTTGCTATTGTTGCACTTGTGCTGTTCTGTTTACTCTTTAGCTTACTGCTCCTCCGCCTGTAGCTTTTTTTTGTAAATATTTCAGATTACAGTGATTCCTTCACCACCTGGAAAACGTATATTTGGATAATGTTTTGAACTGGATGGTGGGTTTTTACCGGCGTCGTAGCATGGGTGAGGCGTGCCTCTGGTGTGGCATTCCGCCGTCCTGTTCCACAGAGTTTCTCATTGTTTTGTCACACTATTGTGATTCGATTGTGTAAGTTTGTAAATATTTGTGTACATATTGGGGTCTACCACCGAGTCTGATCCTCCTTTGTGGATTTTTATAAGTACTTTTATTGCAAAGTATTTTTATTCTTTTTAAATTTAAAAGTACCCAAAACGTAATTGGGAATACTATTCGTTATATTAAGTTTTTAAATACACGTTTTAGCACTTATTGTTTTGTTAATGCACACTAATTTCTAATAATTTCTAATACACTGTAAAGGGATTCACTAAATGATATTACATTTACAAATGCAGAATTGAAGAAAGAATTAAGTTGTAAAATTAATATATCTGATTCTGCATAAATCATGTTTAGGGTTACTTACTACACATTTTCATATTATTGAATATGACAGAAATGGTGAAATGGATGATTTATGACCAAATCTCCTTTATTTTTCTTATATTTTTTTCACTAGAAAAGGAAGTTGAATAATGAACTCTCCAAAGTTCGTTTTCCAATTGTATATAGTCTGACACTAAGAGTGCGTTTCGTTGAGCCTTGTCAACATATCAAAGGCAGAGTCCGAATGGTTACATGTTGATTGATGAAGATTAAGCCACCCCAAGGTGGCATGGGCATAAATAGCCCGAAACGTTTTGTCGTTGTTGTTGTGATTTTAAATTCAGCTACTCGTAACAAAAAGTTCCAAGTAGCACGGGCTACGGTGAGCCCGTAAGTGGAGGCTCTTTGGAGCCATTATCTGTATCAATAGCCGATAGGTTTTGTCGTGTTCTCGACATACAATATACTGCCCCAGCCCCTTCACCTCACCTTCATGTTGTGGTGAAGGAGAGAGAGGTAAGCAGTGTTAGACCTCGCTACTCCGTGGTCACTGATATGTAAGTAGTGAGAAGCAGTAGATGGGAGAAAAATGTAGAGCAGAAGAGAATGGTAGCTAGTGAGTGAGAGTAAGGGAGAGGGGAAGGTAGAGCAGATGGGAAGGGGAAAAGGTAGAGCAGATGGGAAGGGGAAAAGGTAGAGCAGATGGGAAGGTAGAACAGATGTTAAGAGGGTGGGGGAATTTAGAGCAGATGGGAAGGGTGTTCTAAAAGATATAGCCACCCTGGCTCCTCCCTTAATTACGTTGTCAACGCGAGGACGCCGTCTCGGGGAGGGGAAACGTTAGATTTATGACCAGTTTTACTTATGGCGATTAAGTGGCCATTTTTCACGCCTGGTGTTGGTCCTGTGCCTCGGCTCCATGCACGAGATACCTGGAGGCCCTGGAGGGGGTCTTCTGCCTCCAGGTACACAGGCTTCATCTGTGACTCCATGTTCGCGTGCCACCCATGATAAATAGTCTGGCCTTTTCTGTCCTCTCTATTCCGTATTTGGTGATCATAATTCCCCATATTGTTCTCTCAAACAGTGACGTGAAGTTTAATTCCTGTGGTCTTTCCTGAGACTCGTATCACTCGGCTCTGGGACTAGTTTGGTGCCATGTCTATCGACTTCAACATTGTTTTGTGTTTAGCGAGATAAAGACTTTATATTAGTGCCGCATTTCCAGAATTGGTCTGGCATAATACGAACAAGATCGTGAACGATTCTGTTCATATGCTTATGTTGACCAGCTTTGCAAATGCAACTGATATTAATTTGGTGTGGGCTTCTTGGGACAGGTTTGGTGTATCAACCCCCAGGTCTTTCTCTGATTCAAGGAGGGTAGTCTCTCTCTCCTGTGTCCGGCATCCTGTATCTCTTAAACAGGATTCATAAGGCCAGGATTCATCAAACATTTACTCATCCACTTTCGAAATCTGTACATCTTAAAACAATCATGTCTGCTTGGCTTATATTTATTAAGCAGTTTATAAGGTTTGAAACTTCACACTCCAAGGTTGAATTTTTAGTAAAGAGCTTCGTAGTGCTTCGGTGCTCATTAACTGTTTAATAATCGTAAATAAAGCCGCCATGTACAGGCGGCTTGTTCATATAAGTGGACACGTAAATGCCAGATGAATCATTGTCCAAGAACTGGTCCTTGTTCTTTCCACTGTGTTACCCACTACTGGTAACTTTCCGCCACTCTTAGGTCTCTCTTCTCGCTGAGTCTGTCTTACTCCTGGTTGTGTCTCAATCTTATGCACTAATCTCAAGTGAAGTACTGTGGAGAGAACTTTCTGGTAGTCCAATAAAAGTACACTCCACCCACCCATCTTTGTCTTGTGTACCCCTGTTACTAAACTCTACGGTTTAACAACGACGGGGGCCAACTGTTTAATCCCTTCACCTGTTAACGAGCCGCAGAGCTCCACAACGAGAGGGACTAACAGCCTAATCAGTCCACCTGACGTCTGGTGGCCCAGGTGAGGCACTCCCTCGGGTATTCTAATGAGGACAGAAAGCAGGTGATT
The DNA here is from genome assembly GCF_040958095.1 of Procambarus clarkii. Taxonomy (NCBI): domain Eukaryota; kingdom Metazoa; phylum Arthropoda; class Malacostraca; order Decapoda; family Cambaridae; genus Procambarus; species Procambarus clarkii. The sequence goes on along the minus strand of NC_091190.1, from coordinate 14,130,920 downwards.
TAGACAAGTGTCGTCACCTGACGCTGCTCTCAGGTTGAGTCCTGAGGGCAGCTGCCAGTTGTGACCTGCTCAATACACTCCGTAGCGAATAGCTGAGTCAAGGAAAGGGAAAGGGAGGAATAGGGAAGCGAGGTAGAAAAACGGAATAATGAAGAAATGGGAAAATAAAAGCATAAGTGATTCGGATTTTTAAAAAGAATTGTATAATAGGGAAGCAGGAAGGAAGGAGGAAAGAGTATGGAGGAAGAAGAGCCAAACATTTTCAGAATTATAGAAAAGGAATATAGAAAACCAAGTAAAAAACGGAATAAGAAGATGAGGTAAGAAAGAAAATGTGAAGGAGTCATGCAAATTAAGAAACATAGAAGCTGGGGTGAAGAAGGAGACGATAAAACATAATGAAGAATGATAGTGCAAGATAAAAGTGACGAAGGGATGATTGACAAGACTAGGACTCTCAGGTCTTCAAGTTTGGGCCACTTTCTGGACACTTGAATTCCAGAATTCTGAGTTGAGAGGCGGGGCCAGGGAATCGAAGCTCAACTCCCCCGCAAGCACCATTTGGTGAGTACACTTCCTCATGACGCCTGCCTTCTCATTCACCACCACTGTCTCATTCACCATCTCACTCTCCCTCACCATCACTCTCCCTCAGAATCTCACGCTCTCTGCAACTTTGTGAGCTGTGCGGCCGTAAAGTGTGTCAAGAGTTCATTGTGTGTTAATAACAGGACACTTGAGAGAGGGGGCAGGACCCCAACTAGGGAGGGGAAGAAGTACCTGCCACGCGTATGTGCAGCAAAGGTTAATTGCAGTCACACAGGTGAGTGAGGCTCCAACTTTCTCTGAGGAGCGCCAAGTTGTGCTGTTGTTTACACAGTCGTGTGATCTAGCTAACTGTTGTTCTTTCCATTTATTCTTTGTACGTCACTCGGTTCTTTTTCTATAATCCTCTTCACCCATTTCTAACATAAGGATGTAAGATTATAGGTAACAGCAGATGGGCTATTAGTGGCACATACGAGCGAGTTCCTATTTATGTCCACACAAACTCATTCATGTGTATGTCTAACCTACGCTTGAAACAATCCAACTATCCCACGTCTATCATGTTACTAAGTAATTTGTTGCATAAAGCTATAACCGATTCCTAACCAGTATTGGCTCACTCTTCTCTCATAGGCTCTGAATGTTATCTAAGCTTGTTCTGTGCCGCATATGATGCTAAATAGTCTTTAACATGAGGTGATTCATGAGTGTCAGACTCACTGACCAAGAGCTGGGTTCTCGTTGGGTAGTTCACTCATTGAATCCTGCTGGTTACGCAGCTCGTCCTCATCAACGAAAGGCTAAATTGTCTTTTTATGAATTAAATAAACGATTTATCACATGACTCACAACTGATGACGATCGAACATTTCTGGAACAGTGCGTCGCTGACGAACTCCGTTGGAATCGCCACTGTGCAAATGTTTCATCCACGTCCTAGAAATATAAATAATAGGGAAGGCTGCTACAAGAGAGGAGAATGTCCTCCTGAAGTAAAGACGGGAAGCCGTATGGGATATATAAGTAGGGAGTAAGAGAGGGCCGAAGAAGCACTATGAAAATCAAACGAGAAAGTTGGAGGGAAAGGAGGGAGAGAGCAAATGACTGAAGAATAAGGAAGGAGCGAGATGGCGTAAGCGAGAGAAAGTGAAGCATGTGGTAAAAGTGTGTGAGAGGGGAGAGATAACGGAGGAGATAAGGAGGGAAGGAAGGAAGATGACAGAAGATATTGCGGAGGGGAGATGGAGGACGCAAATGTACACAGTGAAACCGGTTAATAAGAAGAGTGACAGGTTTAATACTTCAGTGTAAGGGGAGAATGGGAACCCAGCTCTCGTGAAGAGAATGAAGGGGAGGCAATTGATCGTGATCAGGGGAGAGAGAGATTTAAGTCCCGCGTCTGTAGGAAAGGATTTATAAGCACTCCTATTTATTATGGGAATAGAACTTCCTGCCTAGCTTTCCTTCTGCATGTAGGGATAATATCCTGCGGTGTCTCTGTCTCCTCTATATAGGGATAATAGCCTGTCTTTCCTTGCATTCATATGTATGTGTGTGTGTAGGGATAATAGCCTGTCTTCCCCTTAATCTCTGGGTGTTGGCACTACCCGGGGTCTCTGGTTGAGTAAACTGTCCCATTATCGCCACACACATTATAATAATCATAACATAACTATTCCTGCACAATCCTCAAAGTAAATCTGGTTAAACGGACTCCTAGCGGCAACAGCCCACTCTCTCATTGCCCTCGATAGGTTAGGTGGGTTGATTGCATTCATACGTTTGTTGATAGGCCACAAAAAAAATTGTATCACGGAGTGGGGAATCCCAAGAACGAGGAGGATTACTGTGTCTTGGAGTGACTTGAGGGAAGATGCCGCACATTCCTGGTGTACGGGGACCAGCACCTGATAGAATGACGTTAAAAAAAGAGGAAAAATTCTTCTTTCCGAAAATGTCGAGTTCAGTTGTGATAATTGTGTTTGGGGGAATAATTTTATTCCTAAAATTATTCAAAGTCTTCTTATTTTGGAAATTTATTGCTATGTATACATATTTATTTATGCTAAAAGAGGGAAATATTACCTAATGAAAAATAGTCATTATATGACTATTATAGTTATCATTTTGTTTAACAGACGAAATAAAACATTTACACAATTTAAGAAAAATTACATAGACTGATTTTTTTTAAGTTTTCTCGAAAACTCAATAACAGACTCCTTCAGTTACACAACATAATAAACCCGATAGCTAATTCAAATTGTGCACCCCATACTCATCCTGTGAGCGGTAGCGCAAAAAAGGATTAACAGAGGCCCCCACAAGTTTTAATCAGACCTCGGCATTACAGCATCGTTTTACATTAACAAATACATGTAATAAATATATATAAATATAACAACACTCACTTATAAGGAACCACCCCAGACACGAACCCTATATGCCTCCTCCTCCAGCAGTGATTGGCTTTCTCTGTGACCATTTAAGAAGCTGGAATTCCACCAGACTTTTCCAGGAAAGTTCGTAATCGATTTAAGCTTTCTTCTTCTCGCTAAACTTTTTCCCCTTTTTTGTTTATCTCTCTGATTCTATTTGGAGTCAGGATGATCGCGTTATTTGTTGAGAGTCGCCACCTGTTGATCTGGGTACGGCTCAACACCCAACCATTAGAGCAACACTAATGACAGCGGTCGAGAACACCTGTGGCAACGGTTGAGAACACCTGTGGCAGCGGTTAAAACACCCGTGGCAACAGTCGAGAACACTCACGATAACACATGACAGTATGATTGAAAACTCAATCTTTATATTTATTGGTTAAGTAGCAGGCCCTCAGAATACCAAATGGGAACGCGGAAGTACCTCGTGGGATCAATAAAGTACATCAGGTAATATTAATGGAACCTGTGTTACCGATAAATTACATCTGGCAGCACTAATGGAACGGATAGGATGGCAATGGCTATAGCAATCTTCATTGATGACAGCAATATTATAAATGTTCCTGGTACGACAGTGGCAGCTTTGAAAAAGGAACTATGGATATGTTTCTGATGAAGTTACAGTCTATCAGCCTTGCTATACTTAGTGACCACGTGTCCTTTCAGGGTTCGACGACAAATAGCCGCACAGACTATATAGGCAGTCAGCCAGGCTGAGGGGTCGTAGAACTGTCGAAATCGTCAACAGGTAATCAAGTGACGCCGACAACATATGGTAACCATTAATAGAATGGCTGTTAAAAGTCTAATTAAGAATTTTTTCAAGACCCAGTACTAGAATATGCAGCACCGGTCTAGAACCCGTACTTTGTGAAGATTAGTGCCAGAACTAACAGGGTTACGCTTCCAAGACGGGTTAAGAGAACTCAATCTCGCTACCTTGGAGGAGAGGAGAAAATTTTGCAGATCTTCATTTCCTGTAAGACAAGGTTTCCTTCCTCACGAACCTCAGCCCACCCACACATGCAGCGGCTCCCCGTGGGAAAGGCGGAAAAGATCTGTGGTCATTAGACCCTTCAGACTTGCCGGTATGAGTAATCTGGAACTGTGCAATTACAGTATCCACTCTCGTGTTCAGGATGATATCCTCATAATACATCGACAATTTGCTAGTGCAAGATCACATGGCCCTCTGTGACTAACCATCCTGGCTAGGATTTTTAGCTGGTTCTCGACACAAAGTAATCCCTCGTGTACAGAGTTAGCTGCATAAATGGAGATGTACCTACGTACGTTAAAAAAAAAATGTGGAAAAGTTGAAAATGTCTCCCCTCCGACCCCAGTCCATCATTTCGCACACTGACCACATTTCTTACTTCTCAAAGGGCAGTCCCGCCATCGCCCTGTGATCTGGGCGTTGCTCAGTCTCGAGTGAAGCGGCCAAGCCACCCGACCAGACAAGCTCAAGAGAAACGGATTACACCTTTCCTGACTCCTCACACAGCGAGGAGAGTCAGTAGAGCCAGGGGAGTCACGGTATAGAGCCAGAGGACACGGTATAGAGCCAGAGGACACGGCGTCGAGCCAGAGGACACGGTATAGAGCCAGAGGACACGGTATAGAGCCAGAGGACACGGTATAGAGCCAGAGGACACGGTATAGAGCCAGAGGATCGGGCGGTGCTAGAGTCTCGCTACTCACTAGCCCTTCCCTCTCCACCCTGTTTCCCAAAATAAACAAGACAATAAATCAATAAACAAGACAATAAAGACCCTTAAACAGAACATTAAAACATGTGTGGAAACATCAGGGTGTGTATATATGAATGCTACACAGTATTCATCTATAGACATCCATATATGGTGAAACACATGAGAAGAACCTCTCACACACTCACACTCCCCTGACGCTAGAGAGCAAGCTTAGTCAATTTCAATTTTTTTTATTATGCACCCCATACCCATCCCGTGGGCGGTGGTGTAAAGAGTTACAGAGGCACATAATCGGTTCAGGAACTAAACCCTCTAGTTCGTTTAGCTAAGCAAATAACAATCTTTTGACGCTAGTTACACAATTATTAATGTTATATATACATGTTCACATATACATACATGTACATTTTATATATATATATATATATATATATATATATATATATATATATATATATATATATATATATATATATGTATATATATATATATATATATATGTGTATATATATATATATATATATATATATATATATATATATATATATATATATATATATATATATATATAATGCTCTTACGAATATATATATCTTATAATGCGAACACTTACGTATTCAGAGTTAAATGGCAAGGTTTTCCCTGAATGCTCTGTTCCCTTCTCTGAGGCTGTGGGTCCCTATAATTGCACCAGAGGTGGTACCCCCCTATATATATATTATATATATATATATATATATATATATATATATATATATATACACACAATCACCTACACAAATACAATCAATAATCTTTTGTCTCACAAGCTTAGCTTAGCTGCCATCACCCACACATCGTGTCAGCAAGGCGGACAGCCCGCCTGCTTTCATAACTCGTATTATATTTCCAATTTCTAACCTCTCCATTCCCCTGTGCCTTATTCAGGTGAAAGAAGCACCTGAAAGCAAAAAAGCAAAAAACGCTTTCTACTTATAATTACCTTGCCTACCTTCGATATCTTTTCTTCCAACATTGCAACTGTCTTCCCCAACAGTAACTTTGCTTTCTTTTCCATCTCCCCCTCTTCTTTCTCCTGCCTCACTGTTTGCAGAGCCGGCGTTCGATCCCCAATGGTCCAAGTAATTGGGCACCTTTCCTTATATCGCAGCTCTTAGTCTGTCTTCAACTTCTTTCCAAGTGTAAAGTCATAGTGACTTGCGTTTTATCCTGATAATTACCCTATTAAACGTCTTCATCGTTACCTGCACGCGTTCTCCTTCCTCTTTTATCCTCCCCTCCCTTTTCTCCCCTTTCCTTCCTTCTCTCATCCTCTCCTATTCCCCACCTTTGTCAGCTCTTCCCTCTCCCCTTCCTCCTCCTCTCCTGCAGCCACTGGCTCTTCGTGCCTCTGCGTATTGGCGTTTAATAACTAAAATTCGTTTTGATTAACATTGCAAACATTGCAAGGAAATTAATTCCCCCACAAGTGGCGTAATTACGCTGCAACAGACGTGTTGCGTGAGCTCAAGTATGTTATCAAGGTGCAGCTGATTAACTGGTGAGAGGGATAGTCGTTATGTCTTCACCATCTCCTGTTTGAAAACACTCCTGCTTCTGCTTTCTAGCCTCCCGTTGGTTAACAGTCACCCATCTGTCTGTTACTACTCACGCGGATCTGTCGGTAACATCCTTAAATCTGTTACGGTCAAGTACATGTTTATATTCTTAAAACTGTTTACATATGTTTCTAGGTTTGATCATTTGCATTCAGAGCTCAGACAGCCAGCACCACTAAGGTCTCTCGCTGGTACAGTGACCTCCAGCAGGGAAAGGGGGAAGAGAGAGAGAGGAGGAGGATTGTTTTGGCTTATATCATTACAGGATCAAGGGATTGTCTCAACCTCAACCGTCCTCCTCCTCTCCTTCCTCCTTCTCTACCCCGTCCTCCTCCTCTCCTTCCTCCTTCTCTACCCCGTCCTCCTGCCTCCCTCCCATTCTCCCCTCCCATTCACTCATCCCCCGAGCAGTCTGTCAGTGTCCCTCGCACCCTTGCACTGTCCCCAGCAACACCCACAGATCCAGATAGACGTTCCCTCTACCGGAACCCGTCACAACCACAACACACTACAGCTCATCTCGTGCACGATCTCTCGCGGCTCTCCCGACATGCTTCACGCTGATTGGATAAGTGAAGACGCCACCGATTTCCCGTCATTATGATTGGACGCTCTAGACAGTGCTGCAGTATGAAGGCTAGATTTCGATATGATGGTCTCGACTGTTGGCCATATCAATACATTCCAAACTACTGTTGGCCAGTAGTTTTCTCCCTCAATTTGACCGGAAACTAATGATTATCGCTGAGGTGATTAAGACACTTCGATTTTCTCAAGACGAGGATACAAGATTGCCTTAGCGACAAGGGAAGTAATTGTAACCGCTGAGGATGTTTTGAAAACTCCTGATCTGACTGCGTGGGCTACGCGACACTGCTCTCCTCGTGGATGATTGGAGACTTTCTTTAAACCGATCAGAAACCTCCAAGAGAGTTTGCCGTCGCGGTAAGCGGAGGCCGCCGCTCGTTACTGCACGACGAGTGAAGGTTTTCGATTTCCCCCAACGATGAGCTCCAATTTTTCTGATTTCACCGCCACGTGGAGAAGAAGGGTGGCCGATTTTTCCCCGTGAGGATGAGCAGGGAGTCAGGTTTAGCATCAGAGGCTCTTAATGCCCCGGGAAACACGCCGCTCTGCTGACAGCCCCCTGATGGAAGTTAGCACGGAGCGACCAGGATCAGTATTTTGTCTTTTTCTGGAGGGGGAAGCAACCGCTCTGGGGCCAGATTCACGAAAGTACTTACGCAAGTACTTACGAACGTGTACATCTTTTATGAATTTTTGACGGCTTTGGTTACATTTATTAAACAGTTTACAAGCATGAAAACTTGCCAATCAACTGTTATTATTGTTATAAACAGCCTCCTGGCGCTTCGGAGCTCATTAACTGTTTAATAATTGTAAACAAAGCCGCCAAAGATTGAGAAAAGATGTACAGGTTCGTAAGTGCTTGCGTAAGTACTTTCGTGAATCTGGCCCCTGGAATGGGGGGGTTGGAGAAGAGACGGGTGAGAATGAGTGCATATGGGAGACGGTGTCGTCGTGGTAGGAGTCTCTAGCAATAGTTCTTTCCAATTATTTGTATCTGAATATTTATTATAAATGCGAGAGGAATGTCAAAAAGGTTTTAGTAATGAAGGAAGAGCCATCTTCCCCTCACATGGCCGATTTTTCCCCCGTGAGGATGGCGAGAGTGAGGGGAAGATGGGGAGTGTGAGGGGGAGAAAAAGCAAACGCCGGGTGGTGTATTTCCCCTTCCTTTCTCACACCTCTCATTGTCCTCAATCATGGGGAAATGAGAGATGCTCCAGAGTTTCTTGACAGTTGGATGGAGGAAATGTGTGTTGATGGAGGGGGTGGCTGACGGGAGGGAGGCTGGAGGGGGGGAGGGGAATTGTGGTGGTGGGAGAGGAGTGCAAGTGAGACGTGTTGTATAGGAGTCCTCGTGGGAGAGGGGAGATTAGGGGAGAACGTTGGTGGGGTAGAGAAGTGAAGGATTGGGTGGCATTAACCTGCACTTAATATGCATTTTACTTTCCTGAAATGTTTATTTCATTCTAATCTCCATCTCTTCCAACTTCCCTTCACATGTTTCTCTTCCTGTTCCACCTTCCCTTAACCTGTGTCCCTTCCTCATCTATCTTTCCTTCACACGTACGGTTTCTCCCATCTTTTATCAAATATAATAAATATGCCTATAAAAATCAATCTCCCCCCCCTCTCCACCCATACACATCGCCAGAAACAGAAGAGTCGGGAATCATTACATTAGACAATTCAATTAAAAGCTGGTAAGGCGGGGTTCATGAGCTAGCGTTCGACCCTGCTCGCACGTTTTGGTACACACAGCAACCGTGCAGCTAGGAGTCTGTACATGTTAATTTTGACACTATATATATAAAATCTGATGCTTGGTCATAATGGAATTGTGGATTGGGTTAGGAGAGATTGGCGGAGACGAAGGGTTAGGTGAATGTGATGGATCCAGGCGAGTGTTGGGTGGAAAGGGGGGATTGAAGAGGTAGCGAAGATAGAAGAGAGAGGGATAGAATAGATAGGGGATAGAGGATGGGGAAGATAGGGAAAAGAGCGCAACACCAACATCCAATTTTCAGATTCTCCTTGCAGAAAACAATTTAATAAATATTTAGATTGAAGTGTTTATTTTTGTCTAGTTATTTTTTGGATTTTGTTTACTACGGGAGGAGGAGGAGGAGGAGGAAGGAGAGGGTCTTATTATCAGTGATTTAACACACTATTGTGGGCTTAGATATTGTAAACTGAGAATACCTCCTTATTCTGTGTTAATTAATTCCTCTATGCCCCCTATCGCGTTTGTAGCTGTGTATATTTTAATTGTTGTCTTAATGAAGTGAACATATGATTACACACACACACACACACACACACACACACACACACACACACACACACACACACACACACACACACACACACACACACACACACACACACCTTTCATAGTTTCCTTTTGAAGTAAGATCACAGAATGAGAGGCCAAAAATATCATACAAAAACCCCTGCCTCTTATTTTTTCATTATAGTCCTGGTAGTATTGACCAACAGATGTGACGAGTCATGCGAGTATTGACGTAGGTGGTGGTAGTGATGATGGTCGGGGTGATGATATGGGTGCTAGTAGTGATGATGTAAGTAGTGATGAGATTATTGTAAGTGGCAATGCAAGTTATGTTATGGATGGTATCATGGATGTTACCATGTGTTAAACATAACAACATATATGGTAACCTATTATGGTAACCTCAAGTTGACCCCTAACGATCATCAACTATAACAGTCCCAGGACAACTGCCTGGTGAGTAGGGCCAACCGGCCTGTTGGACCAAGCTGTCACAAGTCAAGCCTGGCCTCAGGCCGGGCTTGGGGGAGTAGAAGAACTCCCAGAACCCCATCAACCAGGTAAGTAGGTAGCACGCCAAAGTAGAATGTTTGGCTAACAGAGAATAAATTGTAACTGCTAGTCTCCCCTCTCGACTGCCAGTTGCTTGCTTCAGCGAGCACCCAACGGTGTAGGGACCGTAAAGCCGAGCGCTCGGAGAAGTATAGCGAGCCAAACCGACTCGTCAGGAGTGATAACGAGGGCGACATAAGGAACAGCAGCACCAATTAACGAGCATCGAACGGTAATTACCTCCCTCTGGGTGACGCCCCAGATACTCTGGGGAATCGATGACATGATTTTTGTTTCATTTTTGCCCTTGGCAGTTGATTGGTGTTTGGGATCCCTTCCTTCCTCCCACCTTTCCTCCTCTTTCCCTCTCTTCCTCCTTTATTTACTTAATTCCTTGCTTCTCATAATTTTCTTCGTGCTGTGCGTGTGTTAAATACCAACGTCATCTTCTAGGAAGGACGAGCGTGACATGCCTCCTGGCCAGGCGGGGGAAGGAATGCTCAATATCGTATTACTGAACAGTTAGGATGTCCTCTCTATGGTACTGGATGCGCACGCCTGAGAATGTGTTCATATGAGACTACAGCTAAACTTCCTTTAGATCACCCAAGACCTGGTCTTCCTATCTGTGGGAGAACTCTGTCCTAATATGAGCATCACTGATGGACGTGTCTTCCTACATGCCAAGGGGAGATAGGAGGCCGTGGGGGAATATTTAGAATATGGATGAGATCCGAAAGTATCTTTTAACCAGCCCCAGAGATCGTTAATCTCACTTCGTAGCACCGAGGCTCCCGGAGATGTAAACACTGCTAGAAGAATCAGTGTGTCTATGAATGGTCACTCTGTGTGTCGTAACCGGTTGGTCCCTTGCCAGGGTCCCTGGACGGTCCCTGGCATCCTGCAAAATCCGGGCATCCTGCAAGGTCCCTGGCATCCTGCAAAATCCGGGCATCCTGCAAGGTCCTGGGCATCCTGCAAAATCCGGGCATCCTGCAAGGTCCCTGGCATCCTGCAAGATCCTGGGCATCTTGCAAGATCTTATCCGGATATTCTCTGCTTCAAAAAAACAAATATTCGAGGATTTCCGAAAATACTGCTGAGTCATTGATTATCCTTTTCAATTGGATAGTTATTGAGAAAGCTCACGACAGTTTGACACGTAAGGACGCGTAATTCGAATGTAAGTGGTAGTTTGAACTGTTGTAAAAATGTAGTTTTCAGCTGTCTGTCGACCTTATCGCCTCACTGACCTCACGCCAACGTACGACATGTTGACTTCACTCACAATCATCTACAAGTAAAGTTTTATCTAATCTAGACATCGTTAGTCAACATTTAGGGTAACCTAGTTACCACTCATCAAACACCTGACCATCTCCTGCCATACAATCGTTGTATCTTTACCTATAAACAGTCAATTAACTCCTGCAAAATCTCTTACAAGCCCCTGAACATCCCTCCTCCACGCATTTGGGTACCTCCAACAAGCTGTGGAGCATTTGGGTACCTCCAACAAGCTGTGGACCATTTGGGTACCTTCAACAGGCTGTGGGAACATTTGGGTACCTTCAACAAGCTGTGGGACCATTTGAGTACCTTCAACAAGCTGTGGGACCATTTGAGTACCTTCAACAAGCTGTGGGACCATTTGGGTACCTTCAACAGGCTGTGGACCATTTGGGTACCTCCAACAAGCTGTGGATCATTTGGGTACCTTCAACAAGCTGTGGGACCACTTGAGTACCTTCAACAAGCTGTGGATCATTTGGGTACCTTCAACAAGCTGTGGGACCACTTGAGTACCTTCAACAAGCTGTGGGACCATTTGGGTACCTTCAACAAGCTGTGGGACCATTTGGGTACCTTCAACAAGCTGTGGGACCATTTGGGTACCTTCAACAAGCTGTGGGACCATTTGGGTACCTTCAACAAGCTGTGGGACCATTTGGGTACTTTCAACAAGCTGTGGACCATTTGGGTACCTTCAACAAGCTGTGGGACCATTTGGGTACCTTCCACAAGGTGTGGACCATTTGGGTACCTTCCACAAGCAACAAGGTCCAGCCATGTGGGCGGCTTCAAGCGGCCAACCAGTTACCCGCCGCCAACAGCCGTGAAATAACCTTCCCTCTGACTCCATGGACAACTTACACACACGACTTCTCACATGTTTTACCGCCAGTTTGACAGTGTGTGGCCAGCGGTGTGTTGCCTGCATCTTCTTGCCGGGCTCTTCTTGCTCAGCTTCGTTCACGGGAGGTTGAGCTCCAGCACTTGGGCTCGACATTTTAGCACGAGGTCGTCTAGTACAGCGGGTACTGTGGTTCTGGTCCCACCTGGGTCATGTGGTGTGCGCGCACACACACACACACACACATACCCAAGAAGCTGCCAGTAGCAGCTGTCTAACTCCCAGGTACCTGTTTACTCCTAGGTGAATATAGGGCATCAGGTGAAAGAAACTCTGCCCAATTTGTTTCTCCCTCGGCCCGGAATCGAACCCGGGCCCTTAGGACAACGACCCCCGAGCGCTGTCCACTTAGCCGCGAGGCCCCTTCGGAGGCCTCTGAGTGTGTGTGTGTGTGTGTGTGTGTGTGTGTGTGTGTGTGTGTGTGTGTGTGTGTGTGTGTGTGTGTGTGTGTGTGCGCGCGCACGTGCGTGTAGGTGTGCGTGTGTGCCTCTGTCCTACACTTAGGACCATCTTCTCAGGAACGACACAACAAGGGGTTAATTGTCAGGTGGTGTCACATAATAGTTGATAAATAGCTCTTGACACAAACCCGTGTCATGCAGTGTAGGAGGTGGCACTGCCCACTCCACCAGGGTGTCAAAGGTGCCAGACTAGAAGGGAAGAGATGTAGCAGCCATGAATTGTGTTAAGAAAAGTCGGTATAGCCAAGGGAAGAGAAAGTGGACAGAAGGTGGTGGTGTCAAGAGGCTGGTATAAGTACTGTAGAGGGTTAGTGTTAATAACACCAGTCTCTCTTGTTCAGTCATTAAGTAACTTTCTACTCTGGAGCGGGTCCCTCTGTCCTTGTCTGGAGCGGCCCCTGTGTCCTTGTCTGAAGCGGGCCCTCTGTCCTTGTCGGGAGCGGCCCCTGTGTCCTTGTCTGAAGCGGGCCCTCTGTCCTTGTCTGGAGCGGGCCCTCTGTCTTCACTCAAGCTGCTGGGTGTGTGCGAGTTGGGTGCACTAACAGGTTGCTTGCGCCGGCCGCGAGTTCTCAAGACCAGCTTCATTCCTCATTATTCACGCAAGTGAATTAATCACCAGCCGTACTCTCCAGGAACACATTCCCTCCCTCCCCTTCCCCCCTTCTCCTCCCCTTTCCCCCCTTCCCCATCCCCCCTCACTGCCACTTATCCCCCCCCCCCCAAATTATCTCTGGCTATGCAGATGGCTGACCATCATAGCCTGTACTAACCCAGCTGCTAACTATTCCCTCCCGGTTCATAACTTACCCCAGACACACACTTGTAACCCTGGGGCCAGTTCTACTGCTGATTTCTGGAAAATGGCCCCATAGAGCCATTTTCTCTATGGGGTCATTTTTATTTCCATTATGGGGCTCTTGTTCAGCCCCATAGGTAGAACAACAGCCCAGCCAGGCTGTGTTCACCAGTCACTGTGGTATTCAAGGAGCAACAGTGCCAGACTGTGATCTAAATACATTTAGAACCTACTAACCGTATATACAGACCCACTACAGAAGTTTTCCGTCCCACCTCCCTGGAAACACAAACCGAAACTGTCTATTTTCCGCTTGTTACAACTTGTAATAAAGTTGTTACATCTTGGCTTAACGTGTTTATGACGTATTAGAACGGTGTTACAACTTGCTATATTGGTTGTTATGACTGGTTAGGAGGTGTTAAAACTTGTTCGAACGTTGTACCAACGTCGTAGTTTAGGTGTGTGTTTGGCGGGCTCCTCCTCGTTTTCAACTTTTTTAAACTTTCCTGTCGTTCGTTCGTGTTGTGTGTCGCATTTCATTATGTGTCATTGACACATTTGCGTTTCCAGCTTCCGCCTGTGTCCTGTTGGCTAGCATACGGGCTTGGCGCTATCTCCTCATAATTACCTTATCTTACCTCTTCGCCTATATGATCTATCTTTCAAGTTCCTGTCCTTGTTCTCATTGTCTATTCAACTCAGTATTTTGTATCAAGTGATCATATCCCCCTCATGCTACTCCTTTTCTAGGGTCATTAGTTATGTTATCGTAACTTGGCTGCAAGCTTTGTTCTTTTGACTCAGTATAGTGTGGCAAACCTCCACACTTTTTTTCCAAACTTTTATTCCTCACACTGTGAGGATTTCATGCCAATATTGCTTATTGTAGTAACGGTCTCATGGTATGTATAGTCTGTTTTGATAGTGTCAGGTTTGTAAATAGCCATATATGCCATATATGTCATATATGGCATATATGGCATAGCCATATATGTCAGCTTCCCATGTCTGGCCACTATTGTTAGGTGGTCCTCTCTGTTAGTACTGGAAGTATGTCTACTCTCAATTGGGTGTGTTGGCGAAGGGTCGTGTGGTGGTGGTTGGAGGGGGGGGGGGGAGGGGGGTAGATGAGGGGGGTCAAGTGGTGGTGGGGGGCATTTGACAGGGAGGGAGGGAGAGGGGCTCGAACCGGAGAAGATGAAGGGGGGCAAGAAGTGTGATGTTGTCAGCGACTTCAGACGATGAAACAGTTGTATTTTAAAGTGGGTCCAGCCGATTACAAAATTGTTTTTGTTTACTTAAAGAAAATGGAACAGTCTCCGCACCCGTTGGATAGTCTATCCAAGAGCCAGTCTATCTATCTATCCAAGGGATAGCCAGACTATCCAAGGGATAGTCTATCCAAGAGCCAGTCTATCTATCTATCCAAGGGATAGCCAGACTATCCAAGGGATAGTCTATCCAAGAGCCAGTCTATCTATCTATCCAAGGGATAGCCAGACTATCCAAGGGATAGTCTATCCAAGGAAATTGAATTGAAAGAGGAATTGAAAATGGCAATTTATGGTCAATTTATGGTCTATCCAAGGGCCAGTTGGATAGACTATCCAACTATTCAATGGTTGGATAGTGTCCGTGTGTGACAACTAGCGAGTTGAGCACCTACATATTAAACAATTTCATATTTACTATTTATAACGTCTAGTTCCGTTGCTACTTTAATTGACTAGTTAAATATCTATTACGTATAATGATGCAATAAGTTATTATAATACTACAATAATTACCGTTCATTTGGACTAGTTCAGTAACTGCTACTAGCAATGCAGAGTTCAACAAATTCAACTTAGAATTAATCATTCAGTAAATACGATTGATAATGGCTGCTTATGTATAACTAATAGTTCAATAAGTACTATATATAATGGCCAGGTGCTTCATTACGTCATATAATGGTTAGTTCAATATGTACTACTATTCTTGTTTCCTCTGAAGGATACAGGATAAAGTGACTTCTGAAAGCATAGATCGAGCTTTACCCTTCACTCAGCTTAAGTTAAGGCTTACGATAATAGGTTTTTCCCACAATATTATCCGCTAATCGGTTTACAATCAGAATCAGTTACAATCCCTGGGTACTGGAGGGTGGAGAGTGGCCAACAGATTAGTATTGGTGCCCCAGGCGTCTTGGCCTGACAAGGATTCGAACCCGTCTAATATTTCTTAGCGAGGCTTTGAACGAGCTTTCCACCACTGCCCCAAAGGAACTTGTTATTGGCTGGGCCAGTAAGTGCCACCTACAGGCTGGGCCAGTAAGTGCCACCTACAGGCTGGGCCAGTAAGTCCCACCTACAGGCTGGGCCAGTAAGTCCCACCTAAAGTGGCTAGTTTCGCAACTGCAAATACTACACATGTGACGCTTTGTCTGAGTTATTACGAATAAAGATTCCGTTTCTTCGATCAATAATTTTTATGAGATGAATTGCAAATTGCAATTTATTATCGAGTAATTATAATTTGTGTAGGAGACCTGGATATACCTGATTACAACGGAGAGCTCATGCAACACTTTTTTTTTACCGTGAAGTATTGAATGATCTACTTCATTATGCAGGAGGTATGCATTCATTTATCTCACAGGTGCCCCACTGTATGCACAGGTGTGAGTAATTGAATTTTCCTTACCTGAAATGATTCATTATCTAAGTTGCTATACATTATTGTCCTCATTTTTAGTTTAGGAGAAATTTTCAGAGGGTTTGGGAGTAGTAACAGAGAGGAAGAATGTCTGTAAGGGACTTGGGAAACAAAGAGACTTCCCTGCAAACACAAACCGAAACTGTCTCTATTTTCCGCTTGTTACAACTTGTAATAAAGTTGTTACATCTTGGCTTAACGTGTTTATGACGTATTAGAACGTTGTTACAACTTGCTATATTGGTTGTTATAACTGGTTAGGAGGTGTTAAAACTTGTTCGAACGTTGTACCAACGTCGTAGTTTCGGTGTGTGTTTGGCGGGTTAAAATGTGGGTTCAACATTGACTTGAGAGTGGTAGTGTTGATGTACTCTTTGCTGAGTGTGAGGAGGACACGAGGGTCTCCAGATCGGTGCCTCCTTGGCTCCTGCTCCGAGTTAATTGGTTTTGAAATGAGAATTGTTGCTCTCCAGATTTTCTCACAGGTTTTTAAACATTTAAATGGGATTGCTGCGAGGGACAATGGCGGAAGGTGTCGCTTGACGAAGGGAAAGCTTCTGTAAGGTTAGTCTCCTTGGGAGGAGAAGAGAAATTTTACTTTTGTTTCTGAATAAGGGGAAGAATGCGATGCATAACGTATGAGAAGCATAAAAGAGGAGGCGAAGGTCATTTGAGGATAAAGAACAAACAGAAAGGGAGATATGTGGTGGTATTGTGCCTACAGGAGGTAGACAGGTGTATGAGGTGGGTAGCTTGATGAGATTATTCGAAGGAGGAAATAGTCGTAAAGTGTACTGTTGATGTAGTGACACATAATCCACATATTTCATGATATTTCATATTTTCCACGTAGTCCATGATTAAATTCATGAACATCTGTATCACCTCTTGTATGTATGGACTTTACCTAAATAAACATTTGAATTTGAATTTGAATTTTTTGAATATTAAGCGAGTTGAGTGTGTTAACCACTGATACCACGTGCTCTGGTGTCGTAGACAAAATCCCACAAGAGGCATCATTTTGTAGATTGACAAATTGTTTGTTAAACAGCGCCGAACCTGGTCAAGAAAAGCTTGGCTTTTGTAATGCAAGATCAACATTACTGATTGGCGAATCTTAAATATTCATCGCGGAACTTTTGTTTACATTGTGGTTCACCAGTCAAGTTTCCGGTCGTGGTGTAGTCATTGTGTGAATTTTCAGGTTATCTTGAGATGATTTCGGGGCTTTAGTGTCCCCGCGGCCCGGTCCTCGACCAGGCCTCCACCCCCAGGAAGCAGCCCGCTTGAGAGGTTATCTTGAGATGATTTCGGGGCTTTTTTAGTGTCCCCGCGGCCCGGTCCTCGACCAGGCCTCCACCCCCAGGAAGCAGCCCGTGACAGCTGACTAACACCCAGGTACCTATTTTACTGCAAGGTAACAGGGGCATAGGGTGAAATAAACTTTGCCCATTGTTTCTCGCCGGCGCCTGGGATCGAACCCAGGACCACAGGATCACAAGTCCCGCGTGCTGTCCGCTCGGCCGACCGGCTCCCTTCAAGATGACTCAAGAACTTAACTTTAAATCCAATCTTAGGCCTGACTTAGCTGACTTAGGCCTGACATAGTTCTTACATGTGCTATACTAGTCTCAAGAATGTGTTAAGTTTCCGTTTTAGCATTTTTTTGTATTATTATTAACATCTTTAATGACAAAATGTCCTCAACAAAATTAATACTACAAAACCTGAACTTTTGTGCGGTTCAACAGTTCATGTTGGTACGTTTGACGAAACAGTTACTATAAGTACTATCACCGAAGAGTAGGGGTTGGCATACATACATTCGTGTATCTTGTTGTAGTGAAAGTTATTTGTGTATCGTGTAAGTGAAATAATTTACCGTTGAGGATTAGCAGTATAAAAAAAAAAATTGTACCCGCGATTGTTGGAGATCGAGGCTTCGATCTCCAACAAAACAATCCCTGATGGCAACTTTCCACCTATACAATCACTGTTGCTAGCAGCCACCTATACAATCACTGTTGCCAGCAGCCACCTATACAATCACTGTTGCCAGCTCCCACCTATACAATCACTGTTGCCAGCCCCCACCTATACAATCACTGTTGCCAACCCCCACCTATACAATCACTGTTGCCAGCTCCCCAGCGGCAACAGTGTCCAAGCTCTGGCCCACCACTTGCAGTGTTCAAGAGAAGATAATGGGTAAGCGAAGATAATGGGTAAGCGGGATTAATGGTGGCGGGGGACCCTTTTAATGAGTAGAAGAAGTTGGCTGTGAAGTTAATGGCCTTTGAGAGCAGTGCTAGCTGATGTCGGAGAGGGGAGAAGCAGGAGGGGGGGAGGAAGAAAGGGGGGATTAGGGAGGGAGTGGTGGAAGGAAAAGGGGGGAAGGGGGAATGGAGAAGTGGGAAAAGTCGGTAGATTATGGGAGAAAGGTGAGGCGGAGGAAGTGAAATATATTACATGGTATTACAAGTCAATGGTAAGATCTCTATTATTATTTTCCGATGATCTCTATTATTATTATTCATTAATGAATAGCGTGAAAGACGTGTTGTGGCAGTTTATTCACGTGAGTTTTTTTGTTTATTTTTTGTTTTGCAAGTCCAAAGAGAGAGAGAGAGAGAGAGAGAGAGAGAGAGAGAGAGAGAGAGAGAGAGAGACTGAGACCGTGTGACATTAACTTTATGAACGTTTAACAGCAACAAAATTACAAAGTAGATCAGTGATATAAATTTCACAGATCAGTGAAGACGTCCAAGCCAAGGACCACATTATACAAATGGGTCGTGTTAAAAAAAAAAAAATAACACAGGAGAAAGGAGCACCATTTGACCTTTGGCCAAATCTCTGGCGCACCAGTTTTCTGGTGCTGGACTGAGTCAGCGCTGCGATGATTCTTAACCTTTCTCCCGGCGCTCATTGAAATCTGCGTCCTTTTGACTTGGGCTATGGATCCGTGCACTCTGACGTGCTGAGGAGTTCTTACACACACACACACACACACACACACACACACACACACACACACACACACACACACACACACACACACACACACACACACACACACACACACTTTGGTCGGGACCAAAGAGCCAAAGCTCAACCCCCGCAAGCACAATTAGGTGAGTACACACACACACACACACACACACACACACACACACACACACACACACACACACACACACACACACACAGCCCAATAGGCTCAGGAATCTGTACACCTGTTGATTGACGGTTGAGAGGCGGGACCAAAGAGCCAGAGCTCAACCCCCGCAAACACAACTAGGTGAGTACACACACACACGCGCGAGAGAGAGAGAGAGAGAGAGAGAGAGAGAGAGAGAGAGAGAGAGAGAGAGAGAGAGAGAGAGAGAGAGAGAGAGAGAAAACCTGACAGGAAATTGGCTCCATCATGTTATTGTTTGCTGACGATACAAAATTAATGAGAGCAATCAGAACAAGAGGTCTTTCACCCCCGTCCACAAACATTTGTCATTCTCCAGACGTGTTCAGATAAGTGGCTACAAGACTTCAACCCAGCCAAATGCAAGATTAAAATGTAAAGGAACATAAGTGGAAAGAGCTCTAAGGCCGTTCAGAACGTGGCAAGACAGATTCCAACATTAGAATATGAGAAAGATCGGGCAGTAAACAATACAAAAATTAACGAACGCGTGAGACCTAAACAGGAGTTAACACACTAGTCGGCGTCCCTATAGCCATCATGAACTTTGAAAAGTAACCTTCCGCGTTTTATTTCAACGTACGAGAGACCCGGTCTTCAATATGCAGCCCCATCACCAAACGCTCCCAACTTACATAAACATGAACCAATCAAGAAATATCAAACAAACAAGCGAAGACAAGGCGGAAAAGTACCCGGGACCCCCGCTCCGGGAGGGTAAGTTCTTAAATACTACAAAAGAATTTTTAACGAGTCAGTTTTGAGTGAGAATGTCTTAAGAAATTTGGAGACGCGTGAGATGAGGAACCTCCGTCACACCAAGGAGGGAGTGTGAGGATGGAGGAGCTCCCTCACACCAGGGAGGGAGTGTGAGGATGGAGGAGCTCCCTCACACCAGGGAGGGAGTGTGAGGATGGAGGAGCTCCCTCACACTAGGGAGGGTGTGAGGAAAGAGAAAAAGACAAGCAAATATAAAGGTAGGAAGAGAAGGAGAAAGGAAGGGCAGAAGGAAGTGATGGAAAGTGGGAAGGAAAGAGGGAGGGGGGGGAAAGGGAAGGAGGAAGGGGTTTAGGGTGAAGACGAATGAGAAATACACTAGGGAGATTGGAAGGGGGGGGGTGTAGATGGAGATTAAATCAAGAGATGGGAGTGGAGGAAGATGGAGATAACGAGGTCGAGATTAGCGCCAGACAGGTGAGGATTGCCAGTCCTGAGTACCTGTGGCGTGTGTGTATACACAGTCCTGAGTACCTGTGGTGTGTGTATATACACAGTCCTGAGTACCTGTGGTGTATATATACACAGCATGGGGGGCTGGTCCCAAACTTGCACACAGAAATAACATCACATGAGACCAGACGGCATGGCAGGATGTGCAGAATACCCCCGTTGAAGAGCAGAGGTGCAACAGGTACTCTGAGAGAGAACTCTATCAACATCAGAGGCCCGAGACTGTTCAACACGCTTCCACTACACAAAAGGTGTTCATCACAACACTCCAGGTACACAGGTGTTCATCACAACACTCCAGGTACACAGGTGTTCATCACAACACTCCAGGTACACAGGTGTTCATCACAACACTCCAGGTACACAGGTGTTCATCACAACACTCCAGGTACCCCGTTATTGATTACGTAATTTCCTGTCTTCAACCTCTCTTCCCCTCTTTCGTGTCCCCTTATCTTCATTATCACTATTCCTTTTTTATCGTTATCTCCCCCTCTGATCCCCTATTTAATTATCTTTTCAGTTTCTACTACCTTTATTCTTTTTAATGATCTCTTTTTTTGCTCCTTTGTTTACTTATCTTCGTTGATTCGTTCTCTCGTGTCCTCTCACTGCTCCCTTTCTCCTCTTTTTTTTCTCCTTTTTTTCTCCTCCTTTCTTTCTTTTCTCCTTAATTTATTTTAGGTCCTTCATTCGATCCCCATTATCACGTGTTGCTGTGTGTTCCCATTTATTTCTCCTCTCATCTCACCCTCTATATTGTCCTCTGTCTGTGCCCCTGATGGTATTTATTCCCATCATGGCTCATGATGGGTTAGGGATCGACTCACCCCTTACCCATAATCCACCTCTGTGCCTTAGGAGGCCTGGTCGAGGACCGTGCCGCGGGGACGCTAAGCCCCGAAATCATCTTTAAGGTAACTTCAAGGTAGGCAGGGTGGGAATTTATTCACCCCCTCAACATAATCTACTCCTGTGCCCTAGGTATTCAGTCAGGGCAAAGATCTCAACACCACAACCGCATATTCTAGGGAGTACAGCGGTATTACCGTGCCCCCAAGGGTCACAATGTCCCCTTACTATGCCCCAGGGGTCACAATGTCCCCTTACTATGCCCCAGGGGTCACAATGTCCCCTCATCAAGCCTCAGGGATTGGTGCACCTCTCCTTATAACCCTTCCTATAAACTGTGTCCTGGTGCATAACCGTGAAAGCTCCGCTATGCTATGCACCTGTGTTCCCAGTATTGTTAAGTTAATAGTGGTTATGTTGCCTTTACTTCCACCTCACTTCTATCCCCTTTATCTGATTTCTGTCTCCCATAATCTCACCTCTCGTACCTTCACCTCGTGTGTTCGTTCATATCTCTCTCTCTCTCTCTCTCTCTCTCTCTCTCTCTCTCTCTCTCTCTCTCTCTCTCTCTCTCTCTCTCTCTCTCTCTCTCTCTCTCTCTCTCTCTCTCTCTCTCTCTCTCTCTCTGTCTCTCTGTCTCTCTCTCTCTCTCTCTCTCTCTCTCTCTCTCTCTCTCTCTCTCTCTCTCTCTCTCTCTCTCTCTCTCTCTCTCTCTCTCTCTCTCTCTCTCTCTCTCTCTCTCGCGCTCGCTCGCTCGCTCGCTCGCTGGTCATTGCTCCACAGTACAATTTGTTCTACCAGTTTCCTATTTCAATATATATTTCATATTTACTTTTAATGAAAAATGTCAGGTGTAAATATACCAACTTCAGCGTAAAACACATTTTTTCCCAATTACCAATTACTGTGACGGGAAGCAAACAGCATCGGGGGAGTTTTAAAATATTATTTTTTCACTTTGTATTTTAATAATAAATAGCTTTTAATTACCAGTTAATTTAGTGTAATATGAATGAGGAATACAAATTATCATGTATATATGTGTGTGTGTATTTACTATTTGTACCTGTAGCATTGAGGTGTTAGCTCTTGGACCGCGCCTTTCTAGCCGTCGGTTGTCTAATGAACTGTCACTTGATCTATTTTTCCCCGATCATATCTACTACGTATTCCTCTGACACAGCCCCAGGATGCAGCCCGTAGCAATTGTCTAATTCCAAGGTGCCTATTTACCGTTGAGTGAACAGGCGCATCAGGTGAAGAAACTCTGCCCAATTGTTTCTTCCTCAACCAGGAGGAGCCAAACCCCGATCCTGAGGAATACGACCCCAGAGTGATGTCCAATCGTGTGTGTGTGTGTGTGTGTGTGTGTGTGTGTGTGTGTGTGTGTGTGTGTGTGTGTGTGTGTGTGTGTGTGTGTGTGTGTGTGTGTAAATCACGAAGAAAATAAAATTCTTGATAAATCAAATGAAAACCTGTAACCACAAAGGGAAATAAAACGAGAAATTACTTGCGCACTTTCGTGTTGATCAACACCATGAAAAGTGTAAACAATGCAGTAAAACACTTGAATTGCATAGGCAGGAAGAAGGCAGGTTATACGTGAGGTGAAAAACAAAGTATTTAGCATATTGGTTCATGAACACAAGGACAAAAATTAAACTGCAGTTTCCTCTTTTGACACAAGAGCAGACACACTGCTTGGAGGACAGTGGGAGGATAACTCTTCGTCTTCAAGAAACGAGACAAACCAAACAGTATTCAGTAGGAATTTCCTCTTGTTCCCGGCTCTCCTGATCGCATGGTAATTAATTTAGTCACCTTATTGTTGAGTTATTTAAAATTAAGGAAGCTAATTTGACGAGTTGTGATGCCATTTAGAAAAAAAGCGTCTTATGCCGGTTGTGTATAAGGTTCAATTTTGGTTCTTCCCGCTTTATCTATTTCATCTAGCTATCTATTCCCGCTTCATCTATTTCATCTTCATCTATTCATCTATCTATTTGTATAGTCTTTTAATAATTCTTTGCCTTAGAATGTTCAGTAATCGGTCGGTCGACCTGTCCTCCAGCTCAAATTATAAGTCAAAGTCACCCAACCCACACATCTGGACATGAAGAATTGACGAATTGATGGGATTGACAAAGCCAGTTGCAGTGGGCGTGTGAGGGGTTGTAAAGGTTGACTACCTTGGCAATATGAGACAGCTGTATTGGTATTAATGAGTAACGTGGTAATGTAATGATCTATTGCCATAGGGTATATGAGGGCAGGTTACCATGGGGCATGTGAAAGCCGGCTACCATGGGGTATGTGAGAGCCGGCTACCATGGGGGGTTTGTGAGAGCCGGCTACTATGGGGGGTTTGTGAGAGCCGGCTACCATGGGGGTATGCGAGAGCCGGCTACCATGAACTGTGGTAGCGCCATGGAGCCTGGAGGGGGTCTTCAGGTGCTGACGACCCGAGGCAGCTTTTGGGCCTCACATTAACAAAGCGATTTCAGATTTTTAAGACGACCATTATAGCGGCGCTACGAGGCTGAAGACGACGCCCCAGTTGAAGAACACCCTCACCGCTTGACTTTTATCGCTGGTTTGTACAGTGAGGATAGATTCCTGGCGGTGCCGTCGCGGCCCCCCACCTTCCTCGGCCCGGTAAGGCACCGCGCTACGAGAAGATTAGAGAGAGAAGATTAAGCCACCCAAAAGGTGGCTTGGGCATGAATAGCCCATAAGTGGTGGCCCTTTTGAGCCATTTCCAGTATCAAGAGATGATACTGGAGATCTGTGGAGGTGCGACTGCACCCTGCGTGACGGGAGATGTCTCCCGTGCACCGCGCTACGTTTCTGTACACCTTATATACAAAGGTCCGCCATGGCTCCTAGATCGATCCTGGATAAGGCAGCAATATTCGTGTACGTGAAACGCGGTAACTTTGACGTAACTACAGTTGCGCTAGAGCGCTTAGGGTGATCTGCCCGCGATGGTGGACTAATGTTGAAATTGAAATTGAAATTGAAATAAGTTTATTGAGGTAAAATACACACAAAGGGATGAGGTAGCTCAAGCTATTCTCACCCCGTTCAGTACATCGTGTTAATACATACATAGACACACATCACAAATAAACATATTACCAAACATTCTGAGAACTCTAACTGGACTAATGTTGTCCCCCTCGTTGAAGATGGTGGGGGTTGGGGTGGTGGGGGCGAGACGCATCAGGCAAATGTTATGTTCTGTCGCGGCGCCTCGCTCTCTTTCACCCCTTTATGGTCTCCCATTTGTTGCAAACAACACCAACACTATCCTTATATCTCCTTCTTTGTTGCCTCAAGCTAAGTGGTGCCACTGCACTGTCTGGTCTCGCCTTATGTTCCGGAGGACTCTTTCTCCTCCCTCTCCTGCCTCCTTAATCTCTTAAACCCCCTCTTTCTCCATCTGTATAACGTTCTGCCATCCAGAATGTATTCCTTCCTCCATCCAGGTCCATCCACTTCGGTCGGTAGAGCGGCAACCTTGCTTCTTGTAAGGTTGGTGTTCGATCTCTGATGACCAAAGGGCTTGGGCACCATTTCTTCACTTCGTTCTCATATTTATTCTAAGTTGTATATAGTCATACTGCCTCAACACTATCTTGAGCATTACCTTCTCTTCCTCCATATATATCCTGTTTTTGTTTTGCTGGATTATGTTCAAGCTTATGGTGAACATGTTCAAAGAGGCGCCTCCTGTATCATCACTAATGGTGTATGTGTTCACTAGGGCACCTCTTGTATCACTGCAACCCGTTCTCGCACTTGCTTATAGTCAATATTGGCTTATTTAATAAGTGCATATGTGACATACTAATTGATTGTAAATATTTTAGTTTACCTTGAAAAACTTCATAGAAAACACCGACCTCACCTAACCTTCTTAGTATGTTAAGATAAGCATCTTATTGCTTCTTATTTACAATTATTACTTAACCTATAATCACTGCCATGGTGGGCGTGTGGGCATGGTCATTAGTCCGACACCTGTGTCACAGGGTCGAGTCACTTTATGCGTTTGACACATGCAAAGTTCCATCAGCTTATCGCGAATCTCTCTTATCAAACAGTTTTATCCAATTTAAATATCTGAAGTTGAAGTTCCATATTGTCATTATATGTGATATTTCTTTCAGTGTTTATAACTGTCTCGCAGTCTGCATGTTCTAGGTTTGAACTTGACGTCGTAGAGTTGAACTGTGGTTGGTTATATGTAACTAAAATACTTACGATAGTTTCTGCTGGCTATGGGTTCTGTCACCAAGATCTTTGCAATGTTAAGGTTCTCTCATGATAATCCAGAGGACTGTAGATTTTCACTCGCCGTCATTGTAGCTTTGACTTTTTCACTTAGTATAACCGTCTCTGAAAACTGTTCTCTTTCATATTCTTATACATTATTTTTACATTTATTTGTGTGTGTACGCACCTAATTGTGCTTGCGGGGGTTGAGTTTTGGCTCTTTGGTCCCGCCTCTCAACTGCTGTGTGTGTGTCAGAATTGGTAGCTGGTATTTGCGCATCTTTGCCAAGAAAAACACCAATTTTCAACTATTTATATTTACATATATATTTCCCCCGAGGTGCCAAGGAACATGACTGTGTTCTCTCGGCCAATATTAAAGAAGTTGTTGACGGGTGAGGAACATGCAGGCCAATCCGCTCCTTGAGGCACCGACGCTTAGTTCCACAGTGTATTCCTTGGACTGATGCTCCTGGATGCAGGTTCGAATCCTCGTCACGGCCCTTGTGGATTTGTTCCTTGGACTGTGTTAAAATACTGAGACGAGCGGGTGTTTGCTGAGGCTGTTTAGTCGCAGGAGGCGAGGTGCAGTGCAGGTGAGGTAGCTGTTTTTATTGTTTAAGATTCAGCTACTGGGGAACAAAAAGTTGCAAGTAGCACGGGCTATGGTGAGCCCGTAATGGACTTACCTGGCACAGGAGCGGGGCTGTAACTCCCCCTAACTGGTCTCTTGTCTGCTCAGTTAACTGGTGAGATGGCGGTAAGGTGAGCTAAAAGGTGATTTAATTGTTGCCGCCAGAGGTGGATAAGGGAGCACCCCTTACTCATCCTGTGAGCGGTAGCGCAAAAAAAAAGGATTACGTGAAAAAATGGATGAATCATCTCCCTTCCCTACTTGCTGGGGGTTTGATGAACGGCCCACAAAGAAACAAAATGTGGAGGCTCTTGCCGGTGAGGAGAGTGCATCGTGGAGAAGGTGGTGCGCTCCGTGTTACAGAGTACAAGTTTGTCTTCATGATTCTTAAACTTTCCAGTTTCCACCTATGTCACTTCTCCAGCACTTTGCGAGGAAAGTCAGTAACACCAAGTCTAGTACCTCCTGTCTGTTCCCTTTTTAATACTAGAACTGCATTGACGTTTTTCAAGATTCCGGGAAGATCTCGAGTCTAGATTTTTTGTTTAAAGTAAAATCTTAGCGGGTGATATCAAGTTCCTCCCAGTGTTGTTTACTTCTTAAGGAAGTGTTGTGATGTTTAATGTAGCTTCTGCCCGACTGTGGTGTTGCACCTCTTGGAACATCTTGTTGCGTTCCTCACACGTCTTCTTGCGTTCCTCGCACGTCTTCTTGCGTTCCTCGCACGTCTTCTTGCGTTCCTCGCACGTCTTCTTGCGTTCCTCGCACGTCTTCTTGCGTTCCTCGCACGTCTTCTTGCGTTCCTCGCACGTCTCCTTGCGTTCCTCGCACGTCTTCTTGCGTTCTTCGCACGTCTTCTTGCGTTCCTCGCACGTCTTCTTGCTCTCAGTGAGAAGACTAACATTACACCGCCTGACCACTTGGTTGTATGGTTAGGCAGCCGCTTTGGTTGGTCCTGAGGTTTTGCAGCTACGTCATTTGCTATCTGCCTTATTGACTCTGGTGTACTCATTTGAGGCTTTCTTTAGCGCGTCGGTACTGTCCTTCGTATACAGGACAATACGGTCTCTGCGTTTTTCGGTCCTTTCCTGCTCTGAATTGCCTCTTGAACCAAGAGTTTACATTGCTTTGCTCGTCCTCTTCCTGCTCTAGTGGGCTCTAGTTGGGTAAACTGTTCCGAGGCCTCTACATGTTGCCCACTCACGATGTCCATCATATCATATGTTGTTTCCTTTCTCACTCTGTCATTGAACTTCTTTGGAGGTAGGTCCTGAGCCTCTTGTAGTCCTCCTCTCGTGTAGCTGGGTGAGAGGAGGGGGGGCGGGGTGTTACCTCTCCACGCTGGCGGCCTCGTCTCGTGCTCGACTTTTCACGCTCTCTCAGCTCTTTTGTTACTCTTTACTTTCTCTTCTGCTTCCACCTTCTTCAGCTCCTCCTCCTCATCCTCCTCCTCCTCTCTATCTCCCCCCTCGTTATCTCCTCCTCCTCCCCTCCTCCTGCTCTTCCTCCAGCAACTTTGTAGAAACGTTTGATTGTTTTTACCTCTTTGTCGCAGGTCCTCAGAGCGGAACACTCAAGTGGTTATACTTCTCCCGCTTCTTCTATTGTGTTGTTTCCGCTTCCCTTCTCTCCTCCCCCCTCCCCCCTACCCCTCTCCCTCCCCCCTCCCCCTACCCCTCCCCCGCCGTCCCTCTACCCACCTACTATTCCTCCCTCTCGCGCCCCTTCTCTCCCCTCCCTCTCTCTCTCCCTTGCTACCTGTCTCACACCATCCCACTCATTCATCCTCCCTCTCTCTTCCCATACCTTCTTCTCTTCTCTTCTCTTCTCTCGTTCCATCCCTTCTTCCCCTTCACACCTATTTTACCTTCTCCTCCCTCCCCTTCTTGCCTTCATGGGTTCCCTCCCTTCTATCCTTCCCCTCTATCTTGACCTCCTTCCTTCCTATATCTTACACCCTTCCTCGCCAGTTTATACACCTTCCTCTTCCCCCAGCAAAATCTCTACTTCCACCTTACCCACCACTACCCCATAAAGTCCTTCCTAATTACCTCTATTCCTCTTCCAGCCTCTCCCAGCACCCTTACACTTCTCTTCTACCATCTCCTAGGGCCACCTCTCTACACCCCTTTCCTACATGTTCCCATCTTCCTCTCTATTCACTAACCCATCATGCTCTTGACCCCCCTTCTCCTTATGTCATTTGGGAAGACTTGTTAAGATAAAGAGAAGGTAAACAGTAGTTTTATTATGAAGTTTATTCTCGTGTTGGTGGTGGAGAGGGCGCTGGTGGGCGAGGAAGAGGTGGGGGTGAGGGAGAGCTCGGAGGTGGGGGAGAACTGGGGGGGAGGGAGGTAGGAGTGAGGGAGAGATGGGGATGAGATGGGGGAGCTGGAGACGGGTTTTCTTCCTATTGGGGAGTGTTGTACATGCTGCTATGGCGGTGTGTCCACTTACAAGATGAGTGGCGCTGCCCAATACTGTCATTATGGCGGTGTGTCCACTTACAAGATGAGTGGCGCTGCCCAATACTGTCACTATGGCGGTGTGTCCACTTACAAGATGAGTGGCGCTGCCCAATACTGTCACTATGGCGGTGTGTCCACTCACAAGACGAGTGGCGCTGCCCAATACTGTCACTATGGCGGTGTGTCCACTCACAGGATGAGTGACGCTGCCCAATACTGTCACTATGGCGGTGTGTCCACTCACAGGATGAGTGACGCTGCCCAATACTGTCACTATGGCGGTGTGTCCACTCACAGGATGAGTGACGCTGCCCAATAAACTCGCCCCTCGGGGCAAAATTTAAATTTATATTTATTCTAGAGCTTCGGCCTTACTGCACGTGAGGTCCCGGGTTCGAGCCCTGGTGACTGTCGTCCCTCACTTCCCTACGCCACTGCTATGAATTCACTGCATTTTGTTACGCGTGACCCGAGCGTAAAAATTGCGGCGGTTTAGGGAAATTAAAACCACCGCAATATTGACGCTTCCTGGGTCTAATGGCAGGCTGAGGCAGGTTAGGGTCTTACGCTCTTGGGTAGGGGAAACCGCTGCCTTTTTACGAGTGGGAAATCGAGAGAACTTCCAACTTCCGTCACATGGCAGAGTACTGTGTACTGACGAATCAGGGCTGTGTACTGACGAATCAGGGCTGTGTACTGACGAATCAGGGCTGTGTACTGACGAATCAGGGCTGTGTACTGACGAATCAGGGCTGTGTACTGACGAATCAGGGCTGTGTACTGACGAATCAGGGCTGTGTACTGACGAATCAGGGCTGTGTACTGACGAATCACGGCTGTGTACTGACGAATCACGGCTGTGTACTGGCGAATCACGGCTGTGTACTGGCTAATCAGGGCTGTGCTCTGGCGAATTACGGCTGTGTACTGGCGAATCACGGCTGTGTACTGGCTAATCAGGGCTGTGCTCTGGCGAATCAGGGCTGTGTACTGGCACATCAGGGCTGTGTACTCGCAAATCAGGGCTGTGTAGTGGCTAATCAGGGCTGTGCTCTGGCGAATCACGGCTCTGTACTGGCGAATCACGGCTGTGTACTGGCGAATCAGGGCTGTGTACTGGCGAATCAGGGCTGTGTATTGGTGAATCAGGGTTGCTTTGTGCGTGTGTGTTCTCTGGTACACCTGCTTCATTTAGAGATTGCTTGTGCTCTAAACTTGAGTTTGGTCTGTGAACGAGGCTTCAGTCAAGCAAAGTACTAATGACAGTACAGTGCTTAGGCCTTCTTCAAGAAGCAGCTAGGTTTGTGTGACCCAGAAGTCTGGGAACAACCGGGTTGTATTGGATATGCGAGCCGGTCCAAGCAACAGCCTGTTGGACCACGTTATCACAACTTAATCCTGGCCCGAGGCCGGACTTGGGGAGTAGATGAACTGCCGAAAACGTCTCCAGGTAAATTCCAGGTAGGTTGGTCATCCTTGCTTCATGACGAGAGGTCAGCAAGTGACATTATACGTCCTACCTGGTTGATACCTGGTTGATGGGGTTCTGGGAGTTCTTCTACTCCCCCAAGCCCGGCCCGAGGCCAGGCTTGACTTGTGAGAGTTTGGTCCACCAGGCTGGGGTCCAGTTCCGGCCGGGAGTCATGACACCTCATGTCATAGGCTTCCTGTCATTGATTACACTGTCACGTGTCATATCTGTCACGTGTCATATAAACCGTCGTCGTTGTCGGCGTCAGAACGGTTCCACGCGCCATCTTTTTTGACTAAAATATTGATATTTAAATACAAATATTACCAGCTATTAGCCATGTTACAGACGTTTGTCTGTCTTAACATATTCTTGGCAGTCATGCATGTTGACTGTGGACGAGTATGACTCAAGGAAGGCGGAGTGGTTGTGATGGATTGTGGTATCATAACAGTTGTCAACGGCATTGTTGTTTTCTGATGGTTATTGTAGCTGCTTGTACTGTTAGTGTCCACAACTTGTACTGTTAGCGTCCACAGCTTGTACTGTTGGCGTCCACAGCTTGTACTGTTAGCGTCCACAGCTTGTACTGTTAGCGTCCACAACATGTACTGTTAGCGTCCACAACTTGTACTGTTGGCGTCCACAACATGTACTGTTAGCGTCCACAACATGTACTGTTGGCGTCCACAACTGTTGTTGGTGAGGCTGGCAGTGTTGGCGTCCACAACATGTACTGTTGGCGTCCACAACATGTACTGTTGGCGTCCACAACTGTTGTTGGTGAGGCTGGCAGTGTTGGCGTCCACAGGTATTCTCTGGGGAACGTGCCATTGTCCCCGCGCCTCCCGCTCCCCAGCGTCTGGGGGGCACAAGACGCCCTCAGGGGACCTCTCGGGCAAGTAATACATTAAAAACCTTTCCTTCAGCGCCCAGGGATTACACGACGTACCCTTGTTCATCCTGCATCCCCCTGCTGGTATGCTGGGGTTGTGGGCTGGGTTATGGTTAGTGGGGTTAGGGGCTGACTTGCTGGGGTTAGGGGCTGACTTGCTGGGGTTAGGGGCTGACTTGCTGGGGTTAGGGGCTGACTTGCTGGGGTTAGGGGCTGACTTGCTGGGGTTAGGGGCTGACTTGCTGGGGTTAGGGGCTGTTTTCCTGGTGTTCGAGATCTGGTTGCCTGTAGTCTTGTGAGCGGGAGGTCGGGCTTCAATCCACTTTTTGGAAGAACGAGATTTCTCTTTGTTGCTCCAGTAGGAGAAAGGTTGAGTTTGGAAGTAGCTGGCAACAAAGGCGTCTCACCAATTGTGAAGAACTTCTAGTAGTTAGTTGGACGGGCACTCTAGTAATGGGTGGACACGCTCTTGCTATTAGCAGGTGGGGGGGGCGAGTTTGCTAGTAGTAATTAATGGGGCGGACATACTAGTAATGGATGGAGAACGAGGGTTAACAGAGGGTAAGGTAAGGTTTGCTTAGCAGTAGGTAGGTAAGGGGGTCCTGCTAAGAGAAAGGTGTTGGTAGGGGGTATAGCTTGTTAGGGTGGATGTGGACTAGTTCAGTGCTGAATAGGTGTTCTTGACATGGTTCATAATTCCTTTTGTTTTAACAAACAACAGACACGAGGGAGAGCGAGTGAGTGCTGCAGGAATGGTGGCCTCGGCCCCCCCCCACCCCCCCCCCTCCCAGACAGGAAAAGGGGGGGGGGGACGGGCACCCGTTCAGCGGCACCACTTAATTACCTGACCACCTGTGGGAGTCACCTGACAGCTGGGACAATCGCCAGCAGCATCGTCAGGCAGTCCTGTAGACAGGCGTGTGGGTGAGAGTGGGCGTGTGGGTGAGAGTGGGCGTGTGGGTGAGAGTGGGCGTGTGGGTGGTGC
Organism: Procambarus clarkii; assembly: GCF_040958095.1. Taxonomy (NCBI): domain Eukaryota; kingdom Metazoa; phylum Arthropoda; class Malacostraca; order Decapoda; family Cambaridae; genus Procambarus; species Procambarus clarkii. Next base: position 14,099,018 of record NC_091190.1, on the reverse strand, counting down.
TTGGGTGTGTGGGCGTGTGCGAGCGGGAGTCTACGTACCGTCATAACATGGCACTAACACTCAAATGATAACCAATATAAAACAATATATATATATATATATATATATATATATATATATATATATATATATATATATATATATATATATATATATATATATATATATATATATATATATATATATAACTGAAAACTCACACCCCAGAAGTGACTCGAACCCATACTCCCAGAAGCAACGCAACTGGTATGTACAAGACGCCTTAATCCACTTGACCATCACGACCGGACAAAATGAGGTGATAGCCGAGGCTATATGAACCACCCCACCGCCGGCACTCGGATAGTTATCTTGGGCATAGCATTTTACCAAATCACCTCATTCTTTGGGGCACACGTGAGGAACACAAATGCGAACAAGCCTGAATGGTCCCCAGGACATATGCAACTGAAAACTCCTGGGGACCATTCAGGCTTGTTCGCATATATATATATATATATATGTATATATATATATATAATACAGGCATAAACACCCTTTAGTGACTGTACTCAGACATGCAACTATTAGTGTAGATTCATGTGGTGACCAAGTTCAACTGCGTTCTCACGTGAATATAAACTTGAACCAATGAACGTGGATTAAGTTCACCGGGTCACGTGTAATGGTTCGGGCGGCCAGAGTGGAACGTGGTGTATCACGGGGGAGCTTAGTACGTGTCACCTGGGTGTTATCTGGCCCCAGCAGGCACCCGTGGCGCTCAGCTGGCTCTCAGGTGGCTCACAGGTGGCTCATACTATGGAGCAGGACGTTGGGCTCGAACCAGCGCCCTGGGTCACCACCACCCCGAAACGCAGGCCTTAACTCATGGGCGCTATAGTGGCGTTGGTAATTTATTTCAGTCTCATAATAATTATGAGATACCTCATACATTATCGACCCAGTCACTTGGTACAACGACAGTCTCGCTTATTGCAGGTCGGGGTTCGATCCCCAAAGGTCCAATTGGTGGGACACCATTCCTTACCGCCGTCCTCGCTCAAGCCTTAGTCATCCTATCTCTTTCCAGTGCTGTACAGTCGTTCCTCCTAAGCCCGTTTTCCTCATAATTACCTAACTTCGCAAATGATTATTTTTCGTATAAAATGTTATTCGTCTGAACTGAAACGTAATTTGATCAGAATGCTTTTAGATTTTGCGCGTGGATGTCCAACTCGATCAAGACACGTGTATATATATCTCCATCCATCTTCCCCCCTCCCTTTGGATAAGGATCCGCACAACTTCAACTTCCTCTCTCTATCCATGTGTCTCTCTCTCTCTCTCTCCCTCACTTTCCCGTCCCATCACTATCCCCTCTCCCATCAGAACTCTTCCCCTCCATCCTCCCAGTCTCTCATTTCCTGCCAACGTCCTCTATAAGACTTGGTCGGAGAGAAAAGTTTCGGCAACAATTTTCCAATCCGCGTGGAGTTGGGTACATTAATCTGGTAATTCTGCAGTCTCGCCCGCATCCCTGTTGCCAAGTTAGTCGAGCGCCTTCGCCCCTAAAAAAAGGCATCAGAGGTATACTTTGGCTCTTAAAGTACGTAGTATAATGCCCTTTTTAAGTTTCCAATTGTGTTGGTTGTGTGTATTGCCGTTTAAGCAATGTTGCCTATGCACTCGGCCTCGTGAAAGGCACTTGAGGGACACTCCAGTGCTGTGAAAGGACATTATAATGCAAATTTGGTCCTGAAATGCATCAGATGTGAGGCTTCGCTATGGAAATGTATTTTAAGTTCTCTAAAATGAATCGGATATATGATCTGAGTATTTTAAGTGCAGAGAATGTTTATTTAAGCATAAATCGTGGGTCAAGTGGGGGGTGGGGGGGGGGGGGATTTAAGCCTCGAACTAAGTCCTTGAACTGGTTAGGTTACTCGTCACCACGTTTTTCGTTGATCACTCTCTGTTTTGCTCTGATGAAGGCGAAAGAGGGAAGGTCTGAACCCCTAGTATCTGTTGTTGTTGTTAAAGATTAGCTACCTAGAACAAAAAGTTCCAAGTAGCACGGGCTATGGTGAGCCCGTAATCCCTAGTATCTACTGAAGATACGTCGACGATATATTCGTATGTGTTGACAATGATAACACATTGGAGAGGCTTTGTGGCAAGCTACAAGAATTCTCAGGCTTGAAGTTCACTGTGGAGAAAAGTGAAGGAAGCAGGATTCTATTCCTCGATGTTCTCTCTCTCTCTCTCGAGAGAGAGAACAGGTTCGAGAGACCTGCTCTCTCGAGAGCAGGAGCAGGATTCGGGCAGGTTCATCACAGATGTGTGTCGTAAAGCAACTGATATAGAAAAATGTATGAACGGTTAGAGTGAATACACTGACAGGTATATAGACTGACTGACAGGTATAAGAGAAGCGTCATCAATGCATCTGTAGGTCGTGCAGTACGTACATGCTACTCTTGGCAGCTCTTGCACCATGAACTTGAACGAATCGGCAATGTCACATAGCTGACGAAACGTCGAACATCGAAAATGGAAAGATTAAGTGATATTGCAGGCGATGAGTCACAATAACGTGGCTGAAGTATGTTGACCAGACCACACACTAGAAATTGAAGGGACGACGACGTTTCGGTCCGTCCTGGACCATTCTCAAGTCGATTGTGAATGACTTGCGAATGGTCCAGGACGGACCGAAACGTCGTCGTCCCTTCAATTTCTAGTGTGTGGTCTGGTCAACATTAAGTGATCTTGTGCTTCTTCACCCTCCAGATGGTAGAAGATATTTCCGCAGAATGAAAAATATTCCAATTAAGTCAGTGTTGTTGTGTTTAATATATATATATGTCAATAGAAGATTAGACATCAGTGAAGCGCTGCATATCAAGAAATCTAGACCAACAGTCAATAACCAGCTAATACACAGTTACACACAGCCCACTTCAAGACCACCGGCCAATGCAGAAACTGGACCAAATGATCCTGCAACAGGAACGGAAGAACACAGAAGAACATAAACTGCCAATATGTCACAATCTTAATTTACTACCCAATTAAAACCCCTTTCATTTAATACCCCATTCATTTAATACCCCATTCATCTAATACCCCATTCATCTAATACCCCATTCATCTAATACCCCATTCATTTAATACCCCATTCATCTAATACCCCATTCATTTAATACCCCCATGTATAGATACACCCATGTATAGATACACCCATGTATATTACAGTTACAGTTAGCAAACTGCGAATATTTGGCTAAAATTCCTAGTAGCTCCAGCACCCGTCAGTGGGCCAGGTCTCGACCACACAAAGCTAGCCATAACCGCCCCGACGCCTCGCTTCATATCCAAATTCCTCCACAGTGTAACAGCTACAGAAGGACACTAGCGATAACTGGAGGGAAGAAGCTCATGTTGAAACTGGAGGAATTCTGGGAGGCTGCACCTTGAAGGATAAGTCCACACCAGCGATCATTGTGTCAGAACACTGAAGGGATAGGATGGGAAAGGGATGGCTAGAGTGCGAGTCTAGTAATGGGTAGTGTGGGAGAGAGAGAGAGAGAGTGCAAAGAGCAGGAAAATAGGGATAGAATATACAATAAATTTAAAAAGAACTTAACTGGAAAGCGAGTGAAGTCAAGAAAAGGGAGAAAAAAGATAGGAATATATAACTGAGCTAAGAGCAGAGAGAGATAGAGAGAGATATGAAGGGCTGAGAGACTTTAGAGTCGACACAGTGCTGGAGAAGGCTCCGACTACAGCTCTCGTATTAGTATAATTTTCCCATAAGGAATAATGCAATTCAAGGGACCAGGATGAAAACATTTGCATATATGAATTCATTACTTTGTAATTATTGCGGCAGTTGTTACAGTCCCGTGCCACTCCAGCCCTCCTGGCTACTGGATAACCCCTTAAGAATAGGATCCGAGGACTTTAAGGAACAGAAAACTCTTAAGATCAGAAACGCTCTAGACCGGACCCTGAGGTAAAGGAACCAGAGGACTGGGAGAGACGTAAGAACGAAGGACAAACACTTTTTATATTTAAACTGGAAGACTGGAAAATGTAAACGACTGGAAACCTGATGCACTTAAAGACGAGAACTTTAAAGCTGAGAGATCAGACTGTTGGTCTGACTGTAACTCTGATGGGCTGGCTTCAAAGCTGCTGTTGTCGCTGATTCCGGTACTGATTGGCAAGAAACAGGCACTTTGTCGCTGTCTAGACGGATCATCAGAGGAAGATTACTTTCTGAGAGTGGATAAAAATAGCTGTGTGGAGTGGATAAAATATAGTGGTGGATAATGGATGAGTGGATAATGTAGAGTAGATAAAATGTCTGCCTAAGAGGATCAAACGAAGATATCTGTCCTTGAGAGCCTCGCGAAGGTTGTTGTCCAGAGTATTAAATAATTATGGCTATCCATGAGATGTAGAAAAGTAGATGGCTATCCATGAGGAGTAGTAAAGTAGATGGCTGTCCCATGAGGAGTAGAAAAGTAGATGGCTGTCCCATGAGGAGTAGAAAAGTAGATGGTTTGGAGGAAGACAGCCTGTTTGTAAATACCAATAGCTTTTTTTTGTTTTTTCCTGCTTAGCTTAATTACATTTTGCAATGTAAATTAGCGTTACTAATGTATATATTTTAAACTTTCGAGAAAAAATCAAATTTCAAAAATATAAATATCCTTCATGTTTATTCGAATATATTTTAATGACTGTCGCGTCATATTTATTTAAGGAATAATTTAATATTTGTTTGAAAATGACAGTAATGTATAATTAGATAAAAAAAATTGGTCAACATTGAAATAATGCATTTAATTATAAATTGATTTGGAACTACATATTTGTAAATTGTTTAAATCAGGTATGCTAATCTTTCTTGTTTTCCTTTATCTCTTACAGGTAAGCAGATTTGTTTACAACGAAGAGGTGTAAGTAAGGAGTGAGCTCACTTGTCTTGTTGAGTGGTTGTTGATGACTGACACTGGTAGTCAATGGGTTGTAAATTCTGGCCCTGGTACCATGTGTAGTTCTATCCCAGCGTGGTAGATGGAGTGGACGGTGAGACGGTGTTCCAAGACGGTAAGTTTCCTGCAGGATAGATAAGATGGGAGCTGCAGCTAGGATTTCATCTAGCATTCACGTATCTCCGAAACCTGTACATCTTTACTCAATCAAGGTGTCTTCGTTTGAATTCATTAGAAGGTTTATGAGGTCCAAAATGCCATGAGGCTGTTATTAGCATTAATAGCCATGGGTCGATAAGGACCTCGCAGCGTTTCCAAGGTCGTAGATTGTTTAATAAATATTATGCCCGCCATTATTGAGGAAAGATGTATAGGTTTCGTAGGCGCACGTGTATAAATGATTAATGAATCCTGGTCCTATATAACGGTTCAGTTTTGCACTTGTCACACCGCTGATTTAGCTTTCTTTACTAGACCACAAAAATTGTGTGTGTGTGTGTGTGTGTGTGTGAATGTTGACGCTTGAAGAGAGCGTATTTAATACATCATTACACAATTGTTTTAGACCATGAATATATTATAACATTCTCCTCTCTACCCTCGCACATGTATGTGGATGGTGTCATCCTTCGCCGACACCATCAGCAGGAAAATTGCTTTTGTGTAACAGAAGTGTGAAGCCACTGTTCCTGTGAGTAGAACAGTATTCTCCACTTATGAGCACTGGCTTCAGACTGTTAAATTTGAACGATGAGCAAATATAACAATCAGATATCGTCAAAGTCTTCTAAGTGTGCAACGGGAGAAAGGTTTATAAGAGAAGGGGGGCAAGAAAAATGTGTTTTGTGGAGGACTGAGGCTGAGATACCTGTGGAGAGGCAGGAGGGAGCCTTCAGGAGCTGTCAGTTTAAAGAGAGGGGGTGATTTGGTGGGCGTGGTCTGACCTGATAGATAGTTCCTCCCGGGGAGCATTCGTCAGGTCCCCTTCCCTCCCCACACCAGGAAGACTTCCCGGGTGAACACATGGGGAAAAGGGACGGAGACTGTGAAGATGACGATGGTGATGGTGCACCTGACCTACTATACCTGGTTGATACCTGGTTGATGGGGTTCTGGGAGTTCTTCTACTCCCCATGCCCGGCCCGAGGCCAGGCTTGACTTGTGAGAGTTTGATCCACTAGGCTGATCAACCACCTCCTTGGAGCGGCCCGCAGGCCCACATACCCACCACAGACCGGTTGGTCCGGCACTCCTTGGAGGAATAAATCTAGTTTCCTCTTGAAGATGTCCACGGTTGTTCCGGCAATATTTCTTATGCTTGCTGGGAGGGTGTGGTGTTATACGTCAGATGGATGGACTACCCGACACAACCACAATCACCACAACCTCCCCTCAACCACCTCTTCAACTACTTCCACTATAATATAATTACCAGATATAGGAGAGTTACGTTTCGGGGATATATTAAGGGAAGCGAATCCCACAATCCTAGAGAGGGAACAGAGTGGACATAATTACCATATTCAAGATACCGAGATGGGAATAGAATAGGCAAGGAAAGCCTCTCTTTAAGTTGATAAATAGTAAGGTAATATCATAAGTGGAAGCTGGCCATGGGAAATAGCCAAAGAACTAAGGGAACACTCACCCAGTACGGTGGTCAACTAGTGGAAAGTACTGTAAGAAGTCGTGCAAATCACCTTCAGCCACAACTTTAAGACCGGATTCGACAATGGACTCGATCGTTAGGAAAGTTTGTTATAACGCACTGGTACAGGAATCCTAGTAGATGGGGGCTAAGAGTTGAACCTCACTTCTTCATAGTCACTGTTAGGAAAGCACTCTTAAGAGCCATTCCCACCACCTCAACTATCACCACTTAGTACCATCACCACCAGTACCACCACCACCTTAACCATCACCACCAGTACCACCACCACCACCACCACCACCACCACCACCACCCCTACCACCACCACCACCACCAGTACCACCACTACCACCACCACCACTACAAAAAAACTAGGACGTTGCCCCAGTTGTCAAAAAAGAGGCCAGACAGGAGGTACTAAATTACAGACCCGTGAAATTGACATCCATTCCATTTAATCAGGTTAAGAATAATTTAGCACCTGGATAGTATAAATTTTGTATCGAAAGGAAATAATACAAAATAATAGCCAATAGCAACGACAAGAACTGCAGCAATAATAATATGTGTAATCTGTGTCTATAAAATAGAATGTGTTATAAAATAGAATGTGTTTGTCCAAATAGGCCAGACGCTCAGGTCTAGTCTCACTAAACTTTTAAAGGTGGAACAGAGGGGTATGTGAGTGTCATAGGCTTCTTGAGGTTATCTTGAGATGATTTCGGGGCTTTTTTTAGTGTCCCCGCGGCCCGGTCCTCGACCAGGCCTCCACCCCCAGGAAGCAGCCCATGACCGCTGACTAACACCCAGGTACCTATTTTACTGCTAGGTAACAGGGGCATAGGGTGAAAAAAAACTCTGCCCATTGTTTCTCGCCGGCGCCCGGGATCGAACCCGGGACCACAGGATCACAAGTCCAGCGTGCTGTCCGCTCGGCCGACCGACTCCCCAGTCTGATTCATCCCTATTGTCACTCTCTTAAGGAATACTGAGATTTTAAGTGTCCACCCTATCCTCTTGCGATTTTCATTAAGTATTAAATAAAATCAGGGGCTGTTTTCCGTAGAGTTTTACTATTTACTCCCGCCGTTTACCTGCGCTTTACTTACATGGTTTACTTGAAATCATTGAACGTGAATTTGGGTTACAGTATTACATTTTCTGACAAAGAGAGAGGTATTCGTTATCGTGTTGATATTAATTGTAGTTATCATGTTTATTGTAATCGTAGTCGTTATCATGGCGATGGAATTCATCATCAAGATGACTGTTGTGGTCATCGTCGCTATCACAGCCACCATTGTAACTCATATGAGTCGCTAACTTGCTACGTCCTGAGAGTGGGTCGCTGCGTCATGGTTCAGCTCGACCTCCGTCAACTTACCCGGGGCGCGGGTCGCTCCAAATTATAGCCAGTAACATTACCCGCTCAAGGTGAGGGTGAGTTGTGATTGGCTCCCTAGGGGTATACCGCCACCCGCAGGCGGCACGGACGGTGTTGGTCATCCCGAAGGTTTAGATACACGTAGCATGCAAAGTTCTGCTCCATTCTCGGAAAACAAGTCTTCTGTTCTGTCTTCCCCCATTATTCCTCTCTTCTCCATTATCTCCTTCCCCATTTTTATCTCCTCCCCATTTATCCCCATCACCATTAACCCCTCCTCGTTATCCCTATTCTCTTCATTATCATCCTCCCAACCCATTATCTCCCCATTATCATCCATCCCCATTATCCATCTCCTCCCCATTATCTCGACTCCTCCCAGCCCATCTTATTGTCGGAGCGTCTCGACGGCGTCTTATCGGGGCCCGCGGGACGCTGTCACCTAAATCGACACACTAATTGGTTATTGAACATGGGGGGGGGGGGATTATTTTATGTGGGGGGGAGGAGAGGGGGGTGTAGCTCCCCCCCCCCTCCTGCCCTGCCTCCTCCTTTCCTGTACTGTTATCATACGTTCTTTTTCATAACCTAAATCCCTCCTAATCCTCTTCCTAACCCTTTTCCACCATCCTTCCTAACCCTTCCATCCCTCTCTCATGACCAGTTAGACTGCATCCCGGCGGGTGAGGAAGGGATGCAGGGAAGAGGTGCAGGGATGATAGGGGGGGGGATGATTATATGGCTGAATACCTCACAGCTCACTCATGGTTAGGTCTACTTCGTCAAGCGTTGACCAGGGAAGCCCCCGCTACCCCACCTCCCTCTCAGGCACACACCGTTGATAAGGACACGATTGGGCTCGTTTTTGTCTCAACTGATGTGATTGGTGTCGTCTGGTGTGCTAGTGTTATCGTCGGTGTGTGTGTGTGTGTGTGTGTGTTTACTGTTTTTATCTGCACGAGCGAGCTCTTTGCTCTTGAGACCCGCTTCGGTGGTCTAATGTACTGACTCCAGATATGTTTTCCTCTATCATAGCTTCTACATATTTATCTTAATACTCACACATTTCCCTAGGATGTTGCCCGTAGCAGCTGGCTAAACTCCCAGGTATCTCTTTACTGTTAGGTGAACAGGGCCATCTGTTAAAATATACTTTACCCATTTGTTTCCGCCTCGACTGGGAATATAACCCGGGCCTTTAGGATTACGACGGCAGAGTGCTGTCCGATCGGCTTTGAGAACCCTTTGTGTGTGTGTGTGTGTGTGTGTGTGTGTGTGTGTGTGTGTGTGTGTGTGTGGTGCCTGCTGCATTAGGGCGACACAGAGCGCGCAGGGGCAGCGCAGAGTGCGTGAGGACGGCGCAGTGTGTGTGTGGAGGGATACTCTCCCGTTCCAAGTGGACACCAAGACCTCTATCGTCTAGTGTTGCAAACCCTGAGAGTTCATAACAACAGTGAAGAACAACAGGCCCATTAGAACTTGATAACTATCAAGATGATCTTACCTGTGTCATGACTCCCTCAAGGGTGCTATATTTGTTGGTCCTTGTCGCCCCGACACTGCACTCGTCCGGAAGCTTAACTAGAGCCTCTCTGCGCGTTGTTCCTCAAATGTTGATCACATTGCAGCTCTTCGACTGGCTTTCCTGTCTCGCCTCTGGGGTAATCCTCCTGCATACACTCCAAAATCTTCCCTCTTCGGCTCACGCTCTCGAAACACTGGACTTCAACTCTCAGGTTGTCGATCTCAGTTGAACTTTGTAAATATTATCTGAATACTGAACACTTGGGGGGATATACTGAACTTGTCCCCCAATATTTAGTATGTAATGCACCAGTTATGAAATATGTGATGTAATTGTAACTTGAGCTTGTAAAATGCACCTTCGTCACCTTTTGTGTTTAATAATACACTAGTTTCTGTAGCAGCTATGTTGGTACCCTGTCAGAGTAGGTTGAGAGACGTAACTATGTATGTGTACTCACTTAGTTGTTACACTGTCAGTGTTTCTCACGGGTGGTGTCATTATTGTGGCCCTCTTCGTCATCACGCTCGTGGCACCACTTCTCTTGTGTCACGTAGAGATCCCTCACCGGATGAGCATGTTAACTAGCTGGCATAATTACCCAGCATAATGGGCACTCATAAATGGCATAATTACCCAACATAATGGGAATGAGCACTTGGGAAGGGGTCAGGATGAGGATTTGGGATGGGACGGGACGGGGACGGGACGGGAGCTCTTGAGTTATTATGACAATGCACTGATGATACGCTCCACACGTCAACCAGGTCTGCGACACGCAAGGAACGAGGTCATCCGGGGTCATCTCTGGCGATGGTTATCATTGTTACTTACGGCTAACAAGTGTTTGCGATAATTAGCTCTTTTCGAGTGTTATTTCCGGGTTGGGAAGAGGTTATTGTGGAGGCGTTAAGGAGGTCAGAGATGTGGCACTCTGATACGTCTAATGGCACCCCCGCTCGTTATCATGCGTGCCATCACGGTGAGGTGGGGAATGGGGGGGGGGAAGGGGGTTCTCGCCCACTATCTTCCTTCCCACTTCTCTCCCCTCACCTCTCCTCTCTCCCCTCACTTTTGGAGACCTCCTCCTCCCACGGGCTCTTCCACCGTATCTTGGTACTCGTACACGTGCTATATGTGTTTATTTCTAGTTGTCCTCCCCTACCAGCCGCCCCCTCCCTACCAGCCGCCCCCTCCCTACCAGACGCCCCCTCCCTACCAGACGCCCCCTCCTTACCAGACGCCCCCTCCCTACCAGACGCCCCCTCCCTACCAGACGCCCCCTTCCCTACCAGACGCCCCCTCTCTACCTGGCTCTCCCTCGCTACCTGGCACTACTCCCTACCAGGCGCCCCAGTACCATCTAGCGACGACACTTTGGCGAAACTACTTGATAGCCCTTGAGTAAACTAATTGGGGCGTCTAGTCATTATCTGTCTGAGAGGTATTTTTGTTGCCTTTACAAAGTCATGAAGACTGGACGTGCATATGTTGTTAGAAAGTGTCGGGTGTTTTACACCAGTGTGATGCTATCGCTCTGGACATTTATTTTTTGAAATATGTTGATGAACGTACGTTTTAAACGTCGTTAAACACGATTCAGGTGTATTTTTAAATTCTGCCTCAAGGCTCTGCTGGGCTCTGAATCAGTGTGTTTTTGTGAAGCTGTTAGTTTGTGTTTTGTGAAGCTGTTAGTGTGTTTTTTGTGAAGCTGTTAGTGTGTTTTTTGTGAAGCTGTTAGTGTGTTTTTTGTGAAGCTGTTAGTGTGTTTTTTGTGAAGCTGTTAGTGTGTTTTTTGTGAAGCTGTTAGTGTGTTTTTTGTGAAGCTGTTAGTGTGTTTTTTGTGAAGCTGTTAGTTTTGTGATGCTTTTAGTTTGTGTGTTTGTCTTTGTATACAATTATTTAGGCACTATTTTTTCCTTCAAGTAAGTTCATTAAATTGAATAATAATGATTCAAAATGGTTAACCATGGCTCGAAAATGCAATCAAATGAGTAAAATTCTAAAGAAGGGTAAGATAGGATAGTGGGAAGAAAAAGAAAGCCTGGAAAGGTAGAAACATTGAAGGTGGGTTGACGCTGGGAGACGAGATTTGAGAAAAGGAGGCTGAAGAATCTGTGGTGGAGAGGCTCGAGTGGGGGAATGAGAGGAGAGGAGAGTGTGAGGCTCAAAAGCCAGGAATTAAAGTACAGAAACCCAAATTGGAACTGTTCATCTCATTAAAACTTAGCAAGACCTCGAATAGACGAATAGAAGGAGAGAGAGAGAGGAAGAGGGAGAAAGAGAGAGAGGAAGAGGGAGAAAGAGAGAGAGGAAGAGAGAGAGAGGAAGAGGGAGAAAGAGAGAGAGGAAGAAGGAGAAAGAGAGAGAGGAAGAGGAAGAAAGATTAAATGGAGAATAGAATTACATGTGTTTGCTTAAGCCTTCTCAAAGGAGGATCCTCTTGAAAGGACTTGAAAAAGACCTATTCCCAGTCTTGTGACACTCACACGGGCCGGGCACTCTCAGCTGGAGTCTCGACGGCTCGTCCAGGCCATAATGCCACACCTGATACATGTATCACCCACACACCTGACACACATGTATCACCCACACACTCTGCCGTATTGAGATACATGGCCACCTTCTTCCTCCTCCGACGCTATGCTCCTCATTCGCAACATTTTTCAATAAGTGTCAGGGTGTTTTTTTTTTTTTCGTACGCTAGGTGTGATATATAGATTATGGCCAAATGGGTCTCTTTCTCGCTCATCTAAATCTTCGTTCTCTCCCTCCATTCTCCGTTTTGCAGCCCGTCCTCCTAAGATGACAGTACGTGTAGTAACAGTTTGGTCGATCATAGCCTCATGTACTGTTGGAACCCTTCCCCCCTCCCCCCACCCCCCTAAAAAATCACATTTTGTACTATTAATTGTATAGAGATCGAAGAAAAAAGTCTAGAAGCAAACTATAATATTTCTATGTATAGTATAGTGCTTATATGTACTGTTCTAGGCCTAAGATAGCATATATTAGGCCTAGGATTGATTGGATAGATTGGACAGGTTAGGCTCGTTTCTTTAGTTATATTTCGGAATTATTGGAATACTATTTAGGGTATTTTAATTAAACAAAACGTGAACTTTTGGGGTCTTAACAATTGATATTAGTACGTTAGATCAAATGGTTCTTTACGTACTATCATTTTAGAAAGATTGGGCTGCTATTTTGATATAAACTACGACACCAAAAGCCTAGTGTGTTACGTCATCACTCGCATCCAAGATGCCAGCATCCACAGCAGCCCAAGATGCCAGCATCCACAGATGCCCAAGATGCCAGCATCCACAGAAGCCCAAGATGCCAGCATCCATAGAAGCCCAAGATGCCAGCATCCACAGAAGCCCAAGATGCCAGCATCCACAGAAGCCCAAGATGCCAGCATCCACAGAAGCCCAAGATGCCAGCATCCACAGAAGCCCAAGATGCCAGCATCCACAGAAGCCCAAGATGCCAGCATCCACAGAAGCCCAAGATGCCAGCATCCACAGAAGCCCAAGATGCCAGCATCCACAGAAGCCCAAGATGCCAGCATCCACAGATGCCCAAGATGCCAGCATCCACAGAAGCCCAAGATGCCAGCATCCACAGAAGCCCAAGATGCCAGCATCCACAGAAGCCCAAGATGCCAGCATCCACAGAAGCCCAAGATGCCATTATCCACAGCAGCCCAAGATGCCAGCATCCACAGAAGCGCTCTCAAGAGGCGCCTCCCATCTTACCGTGGAGCTCCGTCTCTCACGCCCCAGGCCACACGGACATGTCATCTGGGCACATCGAAGTAAAATGCTGGCAAAGTTTAAGTAAACTCTCGCCTTAACTCACTCATCTGGAACTAGAATGAGGAAGCGCGCGTTAAATTTCCCGAACCATCCCACGCTTGTATGGGCAACTTTCCGCGGGTAATATATATATTTTTTTGGGGCCGCGCTCATTGTGTCTTTGAGGTTCAGCCAGTGAGGCGGTCCTCACGACGGGAAGAAAGGAGGGGACACAAGTTCAGCCAGTGAGGCGGTCCTCACGACGGGAAGAAAGGAGGGGACACAAGTTCAGCCAGTGAGGCGGTCCTCACGACGGGAAGAAAGAAGGGGACACAAGAACGGACACCCAGGATGCTACACCAATGAGCAGGAAGTCACACAAGACTCTCCCTAGATGGTGGTAAGTCTTGGAGAGTGGAAAGTCACCAATGTTTCTAACTTAAAGCTTGGTAATTGGAATTATTGGGGGAACACAATTGTTCACTCGGGGTTTGGGGGTTATACTGAACCCCAACATCATGTAGGAGCACAGGTGTTGCGTGAGGGAGGACGGTAGTGAAGTGTCTGACATGTTTTAGCTACGATCTCACAGCGAGACATTCATTGTAATGGGAGAGGATTTCTGAGGATCACATAGGAATGGAGGGTGACGGCGGAAGTTACAGGGAGAGTAGGGAGAGGGAGAGGAGGGGGATGAAGGAAGAGATAAATATCAGGTGAGAGCGAGGGAGAGATACAGAAGAGAGAGGGTGTGGGAAGGGTGGCAAAGTAAGTGTAGGAGACCGAGAGAATAAAGGGACAACACTTTAGGTATTAAATAGGTCGCTGATATTAATAACTTTGTATAGATGGCGTTAAGTTGCACACACACTCATGAAAACATCAACCAATGAAAGAAAACTAGATGATGAGAGGAAGCGGAGAATAACAAAATGTCAAGAAGGAAGATGCAAGACAATGTAAATAAGACGAGAGTAGGACTTGATAGGAAGGAGGAAGACACACAATGGAGCCCCAAACAGCTGTGTGGGGGAAGTGAAGCTTGCAAGGGAGGGATAAAGAGCAGAGCAAGACAAGCGAGCATCATTGTGCAATGTTAGGACGAGCACCCACCATTGTTGTAGCCTCCCACTCCTTCTCCCTGGTGCAGGCGCTCCTGAGAAGAGGGCTGGAGATAGCCAGGAGAGAGAGAGAGAGAGAGAGAGCATAAAACCAAAGATAGACAGTATGAGAGAACGAGAGAGAGGTAAAGACGAAAAGAGAAAGAGGGGAGACGGTTAGAGAGATGATGAGGATGGTATAAGGAAAAGCTGGAACAGGAAGACTTAGAGAGAAGCAGCAAGTTAAACAGGGCACCTCGAGTAGTGAGATAGAGGGCGATGATAAGAGAAATAGTCTACTACCGTCCCTGGATCCTTCAGAAGACCTACTTTTCCACTGGATCTTCATACACACCACAGCATGACGAGGAGCATGCTGTGGTGTGTATATATCCAGTACCCTCAGCAGAATATCCACAGCAACACACCTCAACTCCATGCAACCAACTTTCAGTTTCCTGCAGCGAGTTGCAGTTAAAAAAGGCAACAATGATTTTATTGGCAAAGTGATTTCATCTAACCCTATTCTTAACAGCTTCTAGTGTGCGTCTCACGCTCTCCACTTCCTCACACTCAGGCACAGTGGTTGTCACTCTTCTGTGCCTATCACTTTTTACTACCTTAAAAAAATCATTCTAATACATTCTTGTGTCGTACATTAGTTCAATATATACTGTACATATAAATCTGAAATTAACAAAATAGATTTAATATACCACAAGATGGCCTTCAAACTTCCTAAATTAAAATTTTGCCATCAGTTTTGCAACATTCAATCCCCTTCCCTTGCCTTAGTCCATGTGGGAAATGATATAATGTGGATGTACCAAGAACTGAAACCAAATGGAAGAAATTAAAAACTGGAGGTAAATGGGTAAACGATCAATCTAGATTGACAGCTTCCATCAGTACGAGCAAGCGGGAACTACATTATTTGATAATGACAGATGAGCGCCAGAGGACAAAACAGGGAGAGAAAAACAGGGAAGGGATCATTGCCTCTAGAGTTGGGTGAGGGGATGTTTGGGATGAGGGGATGTTGGAGTGATTGACTACGAAAGGGGAAGAAGGGCAGGAGGAGGAGAAAGATGAGTAACAGCAAACGGAGATGAAAATAGCTAAGTAGAATGCCATGTTTGTACTCACCTATTTGTGCTTGCAGGGGGGGGTTGAGCTTTGTCTCTTTGGCCCCCGCCTCTCAACCGTCAATCAACTGGTGTATGCACTTAGCAAGCCTCTGTTTTGGTCCGTCCTCGACCACCTGGACGCTTGTTTACACTCGTATATATGGAGACAATATTTTCTAATAGTATATATTTTCCCCTTATCAAAAACCACTTGAAGACTACTTACAATACAAATATGAAACATAAACAAAAATTATTCATCACCCCGTGTCACTCTTCATTCATCGTCCCGTATCTGGTCTCCACTCTTTATTCATTGCCCTGTACTGCTCTTCATTCATTGCCCTGTACTGCTCTTCATTCATTGCCCTGTACTGCTCTTCATTCATTGCCCTGTACTGCTCTTCATTCATTGCCTTGTATTGCTCTTCATTCATTGCCCTGTATTGCTCTTCATTCATTGCCCTGTACTGCTCTTCATTCATTGCCCTGTACTGCTCTTCATTCATTGCCCTGCACTGCTCTTCATTCATTGCCCTGTACTGCTCTTCATTCATTGCCCTGTATTGCTCTTCATTCATTGCCCTGCACTGCTCTTCATTCATTGCCCTGTACCACCCTTCATTCATCGCTCAGTGCCGGCAATACGGTGTACAGAATAGTAATGTTAATCGCAAAATCATAAGAAAGCGAGATACTGTATAAACTATTAAGAAGAATGAATTGTAAAAAAGAACTGAGATAAATCAGATCAAATTTATGGTGGCAATGGAAGGAAGAGGAAGTGTAAAGGGATAGGTAGATAAAGGAGAGAGGAGGCAAGAATGAAATGGGAAGGAGAGAGGAGAATTCCTCTTATAATTACCCTGAGAATCCGGCTCCTCTCTGGGGAGTGAGGTGGAGGAGTAGAGGGACATCACTGACTACGGGGGTGTGAGGTGTTGTACCCCGTCTACTAGTCTACTAGTAGACTACTACTAGTCTACGTCTACTAGCCTTCTTGTACCTGTTGCGTGTTCTTCTACTTGGCCTTGCGGTCGGCCCATTCCTTGTCATATCCGGCCTTGGGATAGGTTAGGTTAGGTTAGAAGTTGTGAGAGGAGAATCCGACCGTCCAAGTGGTTGGGCACCAATCCTTACCCCCGTCCCATCCCAAATCCTTATCCTGACCCATTTCCAGTGTTATATAGTCGTAATGGCTTGGCGCTTTCCCCCTGATAATTCCCTCCCTCCTCTTCTATGATGGTCAGTATTCTCTTCAGTATTTCGTATGTCGTGAGCATATTCCTGTGTTTTGTTCTATTTTCCAGAGAGAGATCCAAGTGTCGTAAATGTAGCTTCATTGCTTAACCCTCTTAGCTCTGGCATTAATCTTCTTGCAAGCGATGGTAGAGTATTGTACTCACCTGGTTGAGCTCTGGCTCTTTGGTCCCGCCTCTCAATTGTCAATCAACTAACTGTGAGAGTGATGCGGTGTCCACATTCAGCATGGTGGACCAGTACACATATTTCATGCCACACGACTCCAGTCATCACTTCTCTTTCTCTAGCTACCACCCACTTCAGCTCGTCCTGCTTTTTCCTGCCCATTTCTTTCTCCCCTTTCTGCTACCCCTATTCCTTTTCCCACTTGCACCCTTTCCCTGCTCCTGCTGCTCCTCCCACCCTTTGCTTCCCTTCTCTTCCTTGGTGATAACAGGTGTCGTGATAAGACGCAGTATTGCCATCTCCGTGAAGCAATTTCCTCCTCCGGAGATATTTCAGAGCGTAATTATAAACAGTGATGCATAAGGAGCCAGTGGTTGCCCTACAAGGCCAAGATCACAACGGACGGAGAGACTTAAAGAAGTGGTGTGCGTGTGTGTGTGTGTGTGTGTGTGTGTGTGTGTGTGTGTGTGTGTGTGTGTGTGTGTGTGTGTGTGTGTGTGTGTGTGTGTGTGGCATAGCAATAAGTGACGGTGCGCTTGGGGGAGGCGAAGGAAGGTGTCGTGTGAGGGCTGACGACGACTTGGTCTCATTATCTTGGCCAGATGACGGACCGATATGGAGGCCCACGCGATGTGCTACGGAATGGTGGGAGGGAGAGTGACGAGGGAGAGAGGCACGTGGGACAGGAAGCAGAGGAGAAGGATGGGACGACTCAGAAATGAATGATTCGAGAAGATGGAAAAGGAGGGCTTCGAGTGAAAATGGGAAGGGAAGTAATAGGAAGATTAAGGGAGGGGGGGGGAGGTAGCGTAAGAGTTAAAATAGGGGAAAGGGAAGTCGTAGAAATTTAGGGAGATCTATTACAGAATAAAATGGGGAATTTTGGTCGTATGAAAGGTAAAGTAGAATAAAGGATTCTGAATGTTATCTCAACTTGTAGATGTAGACAAGTTGTTATCTCAACTTGTTATATTTCAACTTGTAGCGTTTGCAGAGGATGACGACTTGAGAGCAGGTTTGAGTGCAATAAAGGAGACAGGTGTGGGGGTATTGGTAATATGCCCCTCCCCCCCCCCCCCCACACACAGATTAGGGGTATGTACTTTAGCGACAAAGAACTTAAAACACAACAGCGAAGATTAAAAACAGAATGTTTGTAAATTCTATTGCAAATCAAGAGCAATGCGAATCGTGCAGGGAGGGGGTTAGACAAGAGTCTCGGGGGAGCTGCTAGTTCTACAGCTCCGCTAATGTCACGTTATTGATTTGTCATCGGAGAAGTAGACGGTGAAAATATACTGACCTTTAGGCTATAGTTAATTCTTTATGATCGTGGATGTGACCCGCTGCGTGTTGTATGAAGGCCGGTTTCGCCTGGTACTCACAGGGGGCCAGGCTCGCCTGGTACTCATAGGGAACCAGGCTCTTGTGGTACCCATAGGGGACCAGGCTCGCCTGGTACTCATAGGGGACCAGGCTCGCCTGGTACTCATAGGGGACCAGGCTCGCCTGGTACTCATAGGGGACCAGGCTCGCCTGGTACTCATAGGGAACCAGGCTCTTGTGGTACCCATAGGGGACCAGGCTCGCCTGGTACTCATAGGGAACCAGGCTCGCTTGGTACCCATAGGGGACCAGGCTCGCCTGGTACTCATAGGGAACCAGGCTCGCTTGGTACCCATAGGGGACCAGGCTCGCCTGGTACTCATAGGGGACCAGGCTCGCCTGGTGCTCATAGGGGGCCAGGCTCGCCTGGTACTCATAGGGGACTAGGCTCTTGTGGTACCCATAGGGGACCAGGCACTTAGATGGGACATGACGCGACTAAAGAGAGAGATTGACCAGACGGAACATACCTCCTAACAGCGTACCCGCTGACCGAAGAATTAACAGCTTACCTACTGACAGCTAGTTTACCTACCTGCTGACAGCTTACCTACCGGCTGACAGCTTACCTAACGGCTGACATCTTACCTACCTGCTGACAGCTTACCTACCTGCTGACAGCTTACCTACCGGCTGTCAGCTTACCTACCGGCTGTCAGCTTACCTACCAGCTGACAGCTTACCTACCGGCTGACAGCTTACCTACCGGCTGACAGCTTACCTACCGGCTGACAGCTTACCTACCAGCTGTCAGCTTACCTACCAGCTGTCAGCTTACCTACCAGCTGTCAGCTTACCTACCGGCTGACAGCTTACCTACCGGCTGACAGCTTACCTACCGGCTGTCAGCTTACCTACCAGCTGTCAGCTTACCTACCAGCTGTCAGCTTACCTACCAGCTGTCAGCTTACCTACCGGCTGACAGCTTACCTACCGGCTGACAGCTTACCTACCGGCTGACAGCGTGCCTCTCAATAGCGGCTGGACTGTAAACGTCGCCCCAAGTGCTTCTCTCTCCGGGCCCCTGGATAACTTTCTCCAGTTTAATACACTAATGGCCTCAAAGTTGACCTCAAATTGTCGTGGTGGTCACAAACTTTTCCACCGCCCCCCTCCCACGTGGCTCTACGCCCCCCTGGGCCTGGTGACTGTAGTTGGTACTTCATTGGTACCTAGTCTTGTGGTACTGTATGAAGTACACACGCACCAACCTCGCTACAAAGGTCATATGAGACGTCTACACACTCCCTACGAGTGTGTGTGTGCGTGTGTGTGTGTGTGTGTGTGTGTGTGTGTGTGTGTGTGTGTGTGTGTGTGTGTGTGTGTGTGTGTGTGTGTGCGTGCGTGTGTGTGTGTGGAGGGGAGCGGGGCCCTGGCGGCTGAGTGGACAGCGCTCGTGGGTCGTAGTCCTAACAGCCCGAGCTCGATTCCCGGCCGAGGCAGAAATAAATTGTATATATATTGATGTAATTTCTATTGTATAAATAAAATAATAATGATAATAAATTATTAACATTACCCCCCCCCCCTGTGTGCACTTCTACCTTCTCAGGGCACAGAGAGGAACAAGAAATATGATTAGACACAATAGTTAAAAGTATCAGGGGAGAGGTTGTTATGTAAATATTGTAGGGATGGTGTGAATGTTGATACGAAACCTGCAACATTCAACCAGTTTCACCCCCCTCACCCCCTCTCCCCCCTCCCACTACCCCTTGACTCAGGTGTGGCAGGTGTGGGGGTGGAGGGGGGGGGGAGGTCGATACTGTGTCACCTCTGGTGGAATTTGTAATTTCCCTTCATTGCGATTCCTGCCCCCTTCGGTCTGCCTGTCTCCGGTGTCTCTTCTCACTCTCCCTGACACACATTCTCTCTCTCTCTCTCTCTCTCTCTCTCTCTCTCTCTCTCTCTCTCTCTCTCTCTCTCTCTCTCTCTCTCTCTCTCTCTCTCTCTCTCTCTCTCTCTCTCCTCTCTCTCTCTCTCTCTCTCTCTCTCTTTCTTTCTCTCTCTCTCTGTCTGTGACAAAAGGTAGATATAATGACCGACAATAACCACAGTAATTAGGCACCCAACCACACACACCTGAAAATAAAGTAGGTGGCGACGTGTCTGTCAGTCTTGGACCATTATCAAGTCATGTCAAATGGTGCGAAACGTCGTCACTTCCATTATTTTCAGGTGTGTGGTTGGCTGTATTAATTTTCAGCCCCGTTTGTGTGACTTAGTAATAATAATAATAGTTATGTATATTAATGCGTGTGTGTGTGCGTGTGTGTGTGCGTGTGCGTGTGTGTGTGTGTGTGTGTGTGTGTGTGTGTGTGTGTGTGTGTGTGTGTGTGTGCGTGTGCGTGTGTGCTTCAGCTCCGGCGCCCCCGCCTCACAACCTCAGTGGTCTGAGGGCGTCGCTAAAATGGCAAAATGATTTTATATGTCAGTCGCCTACAACGCCCGCCGCCCACACCCATTTATCATGTTGATATTAACAGCTAGACAGCCAGCGGGGAACACTGTGGGGAGAAGGGGGAGGAGGAGGAGGAGGGAGAGGAATAAAGGGGAAGAAAGAAGTGAATGAAGTGCGGAACGACGAGATGAAGATAAGTGAGTTTGGGGTAAGGAAAGACGAAAGCAGGAGGATGCTCCACGATAAAGATGAGAAATCATGAGGATGCTGTAGGATAAAGATGACAAATCATGAGGATGCTCTCGGATATAGATGAGAAATCATAAGGATGCTGTAGGATATAGATGAGAAATCATGAGGATGCTCTAGGATATAGATGAGAAATCATGAGGATGCTGTAAGCAGATGAGGCTCAGACAGTATGAGGATACTGTAGTGAAAAAAAAATATGTGGACTTTATAAGAGTGAAAATGAGGGAAAACCTATTAGGATGTTGTAGGTTGAAGATGAGGATGGAGTATGAGGCTGGGGTTGTGGGAAACATGAGGAAAGTGCTAAAGACAGAGGCTTTAGTTAAAAAAAATTCAAAGGAGGAGTGAGGAGGGCGAGTAGCGGAATGAGAGTTGAGAATGAGGTGTGAGGAAGCTATAGAAAGGGAAGGGGGAAGGATTAGGTGAGGAGGGAAGGAGAGAGAGAGGGAGAGAGAGAGAGAGAGAGGGAACCAGGAGAAGAGGGGAAATAATAGAGGAAGTGGTGATGGAAGTTCCATTGGTGAGAATGGAAATGCAAGAGAATGAGGTGAAATGGAAGGCCGAGAAAGGGAATAAATAGGGTAATAACATCAAACTATTGAATGGGGAAGGGGGGAGGGTTGTAAGAGGGGTTGGGGGGGACTAGGGGAAAAGAAGAGGGGGAGTTGGTGAGGGGAGGTAGAGGGGAGTCGAGGGGGAGTTTTAATTACCTGTTTGTGATTGATGTATGAGAAGAGGAGTCATCAGCACCTGTGTGTGGGCCCGACTGATGGAATGTTGTGGCTGAGACACCCCTGGTACACACACACACACACACACACACACACACACACACACACACACACACACATGTAGGGGCCTCGTAGCCTGGTGGATAGCGCGCAGGATTCGTAATTCTGTGGCGCGGGTTCGATTCCCGCACGAGGCAGAAACAAATGAGCAAAGTTTCTCTCACCCTGAATGCCCCTGTTACCTAGCAGTAAATAGGTACCTGGGAGTTAGTCAGCTGTCACGGGCTGCTTCCTGGGGTGTGTGTGTGTGGTGTGGGAAAAGAAAAAAAAAAAAGTAGTTAGTAAACAGTTGATTGACAGTTGAGAGGCGGGCCGAAAGAGCAAAGCTCAACCCCCGTAAAAACACAACTAGTAAACACACACACACACACACACGCACATGGGCACAGGAGAAAAATAAAAATTTTGATTTTGATACTTATTTGGCATTAGAAAGTCTGTGAAGAACTTTCTAATGCCTGATAAGTATCTGACATTAGAAAACTTGCTTCTTGGCAGGCTTCCAAGAAGCCGGAACAGCTTCCAATGGTGAAAGATTTGTCCCCAAAGAACAGATAAGAGGAGACAAATATTAACGAGGTAACCGCAGTGAAGATAATGAGGCAGTTTGAGATACTAGAATCTAGATGAAACGAAGGCTCGTGACAACTTATCACCTGTGTGTTGAAGGAGGTCGGACACCTTAAGTCCTGATCCTTGTCGCTTTTCTGGCGAGGCGAGAGTTACCCAACAGCTAGAAGACGGCAGCTCTGGAATCAAGAATGTCACAATAACGTGGCTTGAAAATAACTTAAAACCATCCACACATACTAATTATATACATCTTGATTTTAAATATAATATTTTTTGGGGCAGTCCTGCGAGCCAGTTGTGGATGAGTGACTCAGTGGAGGTAAAGTATTGTAGTGACGGACTAAGTACTGTAAGACACGGCCTATATGTGTCATTAGGCCTTATAAGCCTATAACACTTGTTTATATTGAACGTTTTTCACATAACTCTGCTTTCATTTAGTGAACAACGCCTTTAATTGAATGACTATTAACTACACTGTTAATACACTATTAATTGAATAACTATTATACACGGTTTTCATTAGTGAAGAACAAGTTAACTTGAATGCACTATTTGTTTTATATATAAAACACTCACTGCATGCTACTGAGTTCACTCTGGCGAAGAGACCCAAGGAGTTGGCTTCCTACCCAGCCTACTGAGGCTTCTCTCACTCTCTCCTTCCTACCAGCATCATCACTTCTCCGTGAATCATCTCACTCTCCTAATCTTCCCTTACCCAGCCTTGTAGAGGTTCTATTCCCTTTCCTTAGAGTACTATACCTATTCCTCAATCCCAACCCACACCTAACCTTCACACCACCCCCCACCCCCCCACCACTATTCCACTATTCTCCATCCATCTCCACATTCTTCCACTGTTCTCCTTCCACTGGGGTTGAAGGGATAGGCACACACTGTCCTCCCCACTCTCCCCCACACCTCCCCCACTCTCCCCCACAACTCCCCCACTCTCCCTACCTCTCGCCAAACAATTATTACCCCACAGTAAATCATCTGCTCTGGGCCATTTCGTGGGTTCCGGTCGCTATGTATATTTCATTTGCATAATTTGATATGTTCGCCGGAAGCGGTGCCTTCATGGCTGAGAAGGGTCCTATGCGTTATGCGCTTATCACGAAGTAAAGAAAGGACTCGCCGGCCCATGCTTGTGCAGTGCGGTTTTCATCCCTTTGTAAGAAGTGGTTTAGTATTGTAATGAGCCGAGCGCCTTAGCTTGGCAGCAAGAGGAGGAAGAGCTGCAGGAAAATTTCGGTGAAGGAGGTCTGAATGGTGAGAGAGAGAGAGAGAGAGAGAGAGAGAGAGAGAGAGAGAGAGAGAGAGATGAGAGTCTTCAACATCACAGCATCCTTGTCCTTACGTTCATCCTGATTAAATTAAGATCATGTACGTGAATCTTGATTTTGTCCCTTGTACCGTCTTGCACCCAGCGTGTACTTGCATCTTGCACTTGAAGATGGCTGCCCGGGGTGCTGTAATGACAGCCGGCGTCTCCTCCCCCCAGGCTCCCCAGCGCCTCTCCTGCACTACGACACCCAAAGGTCACTTTATCCGGCATCTTATTGTCGTCATTTTGACCCCACTCTACTTTCTCCCCTGACCCTCTACTTCTCTTCTCTTCTCTTCTCTTCTCTTCTCTTGTCTTGTCTTGTCTTCTCTAGGCTTCTCTTCTCTTCCACTTCTCTCTCTTTTCTCTCTTCTCTCTCCCTCTCTCCCTCTATCCCTTCCTCCCATCCCCCACCAACCTGCCGGGACAGTCCCATATTTTGTTTACAGTTTATTTTAGGTGGAAGATTTGATAATTTGACGTAAGAAGCCATAAATAAGCTATTTGATTACCTTACCTTGAGGTGGGTCCGAGGATCAGTGTCCCCACGCCATGATCTCTGACCAGGCCAATTATTTTTCTGTTTACAGTATTTTGTAAACACAAGAGGTATGAGGAAAATGTGTCTCACGTTTGCACTAAAGCAAGAGTCACTGACGCTGTCATACCCTTGAACACTCGCTGACTCCTGTCATATCCTGGAGTGAGTATAGTTATTGCAAGGATCCAAGCTCCTCTCACTATTTTTTTTAATTAATACATGAGGTACATCTGCATTTGTGCAGCTACCCTAGACTATATGAAGGGGAGTACAGTGTGTCAGAAAAGCTAACTAGGTGATGCTATAAAATCCCCATCACACAGGATGGTTAGTCATACAGAGGCATGTGATGGGCAGTCTGCACTGGCAGACTCTGGATGCATTATGAGGATATCATCAACACAAGATTGAATAAGGCAGCAGTGGTAATAAAAGTCCCCATCTCGCAGGATGGTTAGTCATACAGGGCCATATGTTCAGTAGCCTGCACTGGCAAATTTTGGGTACACTGTGAGGATATCTTCAAGAATACGAGAGTGAATAAAGTAATTGCAAAGCTCCAGGTACCTCATGCCAACTGGTCTGAAAGGTCTAATAACTGGGCATTCAGTGATGTAGTGCGGGAGATCATGCCGTAGTTCCTGCTCACAGAGTTTGCACCTGGAGTGCTCAGGATTGGGAGACCCGTCACCTGCATTATTGTCAGGATAGGCCATGGATAAATCTACGGATATATCACCATGATTTCATTATCTTCTGGGTTTTGACACGAGGAGGTTATCTTATCTAGACACACTGGACTGATGTTTGTAAAGGGTATCATGGGAAGAGATGAGCGCAGTGAGATGAAGGTGAGAAACATGAGGAATAATGTGTTGCAATTTGCATTTTTGATGAATTGAGCAAGTAGCAGTTTTTGAATGTCCCTTAGTTGTGTTCGACTGTGTTGTTGCTGCGATGGAGGAGACGCGTCATCCAACAGAGTGAAGAATTTAATATTTCTACTCCACTTTGACGTTTGATCTGCGATTGGTGCGGGAGTTTAAGGGTGATGAGTGCGGTGTGTAGTGTAGTGTAGTGTGTGGTTAGATTTCTGCTGTGGTGATGAGCAGTGTGATTTCTGTGCGTCGGATTAGCCAAACAGGCTGGATAGGAGTATCGATGGTGGTGGTGGGATTAATGGTGGTGGTGGTGGTAGCGGTGGTGGTTATTGAGCTGTTTTGACCGTCAGGGTTGACAGCTCGCCTATCGGCTCCCCGCCTCCTATTGTCTTGGCGGCCTTGTCATTGCCACCCTCAATGGCTATGACTGACGGCCGCCGTCCTCGTGAATGGCAGGTAGTGGGCGGTGGTGGGCAGCCCATCTCGGGGTCAGGCAAGGTCACCTATCACCCTGCCCTCGCCTGCCTCGATAATGGAGTGACGCTCTTATCTGCCCGTCCGTCCCGAGGTCCATGTCGGCGGCGGCGGTGGTGCGAGGTCAGAGTTCATTGTGGCTCTGATGAGGTGGTTGGTGTGACCTTGTTTGGCCGGGGTCATTCTCTTGTTTCCTGTTTGGTCGCTGCCTCTCCCTGCTGGTCATGCCCTGAGCCACTGCAAGGACTCATTACTTCACTCAAGAAATAGAAAAGGTTTCTAGTAATGAACTGTCGAGGAGATGCTTAATTATGCCATCGCCACTTGCTTTACCTTCTTCATTAATTATCGGGAATCGAGAGTGTTGAGTACCGAATAGTGACGTTATATACGCCAGATATCTTGTGTGAGGGAAGATAGCATTCCCCTGAGAGCTTGAATGAGATGATGTTGCTTGACAAGCCTCTGTCAGTGTTACGAGATGTGTGGACATACACGAAATTCATTAGTAACCGTGGTCTCGTTTAGAGTCCTGGCCAGGGGAGGATTGACTGGGCACAAATCTTTTAACTGTAAGCACCTGTTCACCCCAGCAGTAATTGGGTACCTGGTTGTTAACCGGTTGACGGGTCGTGTTCCAGGGGAAACTAGGGGGGTTAGGGCTTTGCATGAGCTATGGGAAGGGAAGGGAAGGGAACTATCAAGTGGAAAGCGCCAAGCCATTACGACTATATAGCACTTGGAAAGGATCAGGATAAGGATTTGGGATAGGATGGGAGGAAGGAATGGTGCCCAACCACTTGGACGGTCGGGGATTGAATGCCGACCTGCATGAAGCGAAACCGTCGCTCTACCGTCCAGCCCATAGCTCATGGGCAATGAGTCACAAGTAGTCTGCTCCCGTCTCCACCTGCGGAGAGACAACTACAAGGTATTGTTGCCATAACGTAAGTAACAAGTTGTATGGCAACTTTTCTGCCTGTTATATATTTGTTGATCACTGAGTAAAATGAGAAAATCTGTTTGGGATGCACTTACGCAAGCACTTACGAACGTGTACATCTTTCCTCAATCTTTAACGGCTTTGTTTACATTTATTAAACAGTTTACAAGCATGAAAACTTGCCAATCAACTGTTGTTATTGTTATAAACAGCCTCCTGGTGCTTCGGAGCTCATTAACTGTTTAATAATTGGGAACAAGGCCGCCAAAGATTGAGAAAAGATGTACAGTTTCGTAAGTGCTTGCGTAAGTGCTTTCGTGAATCTGGCCCCCTGGCACTGTGAGGGGAAGGCAGGCCGTCGCAGCGTTAATATTGGCGGCAGCGGATGTCATCTGGCCCGTGAGGTGTGGACGCTGGACTTTTATTAACAGTGACGTAGTAATTACTGTGTACGTGGAGCAAATGGGCACCGTCACCAGCGGCAGTTTAATGCCTAATATTGGCACCTGACCCAGCCGCCTCGTGTGTTTCGCACAGTGCCTGTGACACCTTATTTTTGCAAGCTATTTTGGTTAGGATTTTGATGTAGAGAGAAGAGGTTGTGCATCAGTTGTTGACGAGGGAGAGGACTGAGCAAGGGAGGTAGGTAGGAACCATGAGGGAGGAGTGAGAGAGAGAGAGTGAGAGAGAGAGGGAGAGGGAGAGGGAGAGCGCCTGGCGATTGGGGATAATGAGTAATGTCAGTAGTGAAAAGTTGTGGAGTGAAATAGTGAAAGGGGGGGGGGGAGACGGGGAGAGTTGGAGAGGTAGGGAGGGAGAGGGGTATTGATATCTCAGTGAATTAATTGCCCTTCAAGGGGAAATTTATAAGGAAAATTACCATAGAGAGGTCGATAGGGGAGGAAGCGTGGTGGTGCTGTATGTTCGTCTTGGGCCTCCCAACACCTGTCATTGTTGACAGGTGGGACCTCGTCTCCCTCCTACCTTTCCCCCCCCCCTTCCCCCCCCCCCCCTCCCACATACACAAAATACACACAATACACACGCACCTAACAACTACAAACCAGTGTCACTAACATGCATCCTCTGCACAGTACTCTAAAGGACAATAGTCAGAGACTCGTTAAACACCTGCCAAGGAACAGATGTTTAAACAAGCTCTGTTGTGCTAAAGATACCTACAAGAATTCTATGAGAAGGTGAAAAAATATAGCACACAGGTTAGGCAGAAAGTCGTTGACACAGTTCCACACAAGCTTCAGACGCAAGCGGGGGTAATGGGGGGGGAGCTTGGCCTGGTTGTGGGGGGGGGGGGAGGTTGGTGTGGTTGTGGGGGTCGAAGGGTGCTGGGGGGGGGGGTATCTGTCGTGAAGGAGCAGTGACCGATCACTGCCGGTCATTGCTACACGTGGCCCTCGTCGCCACCACCATTTGTCTTCATTTGAAGTGTGTTTTCTCGGTCGTACTTGAGTGAGTCCTCTGTCTTCCTTACTTGCATTGATTGTGACAAATTGATGTAAATACCCCTTCACCTTTCCCTATATCCACTCCTACGGCACTCTTCCTCCTCCTCCTCCTCCTGCACTCTCTCTTCGCTTCTATTCTCATCTTCTTCTCCCTCCTCCTCCTCCTTCGTCATCATCCTGTTTCTCATTCTCTTTCTTCGTCCTCCTCCCTCCTTTCCCTTACATCCGGCACAATCTCACTAACTCCACATTATTTGCATAATATTTAATGAGTGAGTCAATGAGGGTGATGACAGCAGCTGTAGCGGTGACCGTTGACCGGGCCACCTAGCACACAACACACTACTCTCTCCCCAGCAACCTATTTGTCCTCTGTCCCAGGCCAGGCTACGTTAATGTGGTAAAGTTACAGTACACTATCTTTAATTGTGAGTGAGTCTATATATCTTTAAGAGGGAATATCTGTCTGTCCAAGGTTGAAGGTCAGATGCTTGTGGCTAGCCTCATTAAACTTAGCAGAGATAATGGTGATTTTAGGGGGGTGGGGGTCCTCGTAGTGCCGTCCTGAAGACCACAACAGCCCCAAGGTCCCCTCCTTCACGAATTCTGTGAAGGAGAAATATTCTTCCTAAAGTCCATGTTAGATTTAAGCATTAGTTTAATTAATAGTGACTTCAGAATATAGTCTTTCAAAGCGTTTGTTGGGATAACAAATGTACATTCTGGGTCCAACCTTATGGTTGCAATGACTTGGGGAGAGTGTGTGTGGGCAGGGAGATAAGAGACTGGGTAAGTGTATGTGTGTGTGTGTGTGTGTGTGTGTGTGTGTGTGTACTTAGCTAGTTGTGTTTGCGGGGGTTGAGCTGTGGCTCTTTGGTCCCGCCTCTCAACTGTTAGTCAACTAATGAAGGAATGGTGCCCAACCACTTGGACGGTCGGGGATTGAACGCCGACCTACATGAAGCTAGACCGTCGCTCTACCGTCCAGCCCATGTGGTTGGACGTTTGTGTGTGTGTTTACAATGAGAGGGAGGAGGTGGGGAAGGGGATGTGCATACTGGAAGAGATTAGGAGTAAATGTGAGAGCACAAGGTTGGTGGGGGGAGAGATGTGCTGGTTATGTTGGGGCGGGGTGAAGATATAGTGTAAAGATATTGACAGTTTGTTGTTGTTGTTAAAGATTCGCTACCTGGAACAAAGTTGCAAGTAGCACGGGCTATGGTGAGCCCGTAGATAGTTTATATTGACAGTGATGAAGGCAGAGTGTGTATTGAAGATGTTACAGTGGTGCGAGAGATGTGGAGGATGTGTGGGTGAAGCGTGACCAGGAGGGTGCGTGTGGGGGAACATAATAGGGGGTGTGGGGGGAAACCTAGGAACCGGATCGACCCAGGCATTACCAGGTAACCCATCTCGTATATTGTAATAATTAATGTTTGAGGTTGGAGCCCATACGCTAAAGCCCATACATAGCTCCATACCAACGTTTTAACAGTAACTGCTGTTGGGTATGTGCCCGACATTGTCAGGTCGGCGTTGGCATAAATGAAGCGAGTACCATTTGACAAGATGCCGCGCTGCCTCCACGACGGATTTTACTATATCATATTAACTAGACTCAGAATTATTATTTGTCTTTCTATATTTCTTGCTATGTTGTAAAACAATAACCACTGATGTCTCTCTCCCTCTCCTTCTCATTCATTCCTTTTCCTTCTCTACGTTCCTCTCTCTACCAATCGCTTTCCCTTACCGTGTGCTTCCGCTGAACCGGTGGACCACCCCCGGGGACCACAGAGGTATTGTTCTCTATGTCGTCAGGCTTATGGGTCGAACCAGTAATTACCGGAACTGATTATCGGAATATTAGGCAGTGGAAGCTGCGACAGAATCGATCATTCTTGCTCTCTGTGGAGTACAGACGTCGTGGCCTCGCCCAGAGCTCTGCCACACCCTCCCACCCCTCAGCCACACCCTCACACCCCTCAGCCACACCCTCACACCCCTCAGCCACACCCTCACACCCCTCAGCCACACACTCACACCCCTCAGCCACACCCTCACACCCCTCAGCCACACCCTTACACCCCTCAGCCACACCCTTACACCCCTCAGCCACACCCTTTCTGCCTTCAGTCACACCCTCCCACTCCTCAGCCTCACCCTTCCACCCCTAAACCATACCCAGGACCGATCAACAGCGTTAATCATGTATAATCCCATTATGTAGCTGTGAGGTGAACGACGACGTATAACGTAAATACGATCCGTGATAGGTGAAGCGTTACCTGTATACTACGTTCCCAAGTTGACGCATTTGCCTCAGCGTCGTAACACAGTATGCCGTTGTTGTTGTTTTAGATTCAGCCACTCGGAAATACAAGTTGCAAGTAGTAGAGCGGCAAGTAGCACTGGCTATGGTGAGCCCGTCGTGAACTTTCCCCTGGCACAGGAGCGGCAAGTATCACGGCCACTGCTAACTTGATCGCCTTAAACACCTCTTCTCCTTGGCGTGGGAGCTGGGCCTGGGGGGTGGTAAGGAAGGAAGACTGGGTAATTAGGGTGTTGATTGATCAGGGTGGGGCCTGGGGTATGAGATGGGGAAGGAGGGGGGGGTGATGGATGAAAGCGGGGGGATGGCGCCCCCCAATGCACCGATTGTCGAGTTGTGTTATAAATCACCAGGAGGTAACAAATTATTATTTTATCCCAGGGTTGGCGACGTGGTCCCAAGCGGGGGTCCCTAGCGACGTGGTCCCAATTGCGAGTCCCTAGCGACGTGGTCCCAAGCGGAGGGTTCCAGTTGGAGACTTATTAGTTCACCTTATCAGCTCCCCCTTAATAACTTGTACGTTGTTATCATGTCTCTTAGTTTCTTTTTTCCTCCTCCAGTATGTGAGTTGCCTCATGCCTCCTGAACCAGCATGTCGACGTTGTCCTCTGGACTTTCAGATATGGACTCCAGCCCGTAGCTGCATACTCTAGGACAGGTCTTACGTTCATGGTGTTGAGTGATCCTGATCTTGAAATCTCCTCTGATGTAATGCCCACTCTCATGTAGCACCAGAGCTCTGCGTGATGTGATGTCCATTTCTGCGTTGTCGAAGTCGAAGGGACGTAGTGTAGTTCCTTCTGTAATACATCGGCCGGTGTCCCCTGTTGTAAAGCTGCCTTAATAGGTTGCCCCTAGTGTGTCCTGGGCTGCCCCTAGTGTGTCTTAGCCTGCCCCTAGTGTGTCCTAGCCTGCCCCTAGTGTGTCCTAGCCTGCCCCTAGTGTGTCCTGGCCTGTCCCTAGTGTGTCCTGGGCTGCCCCTAGTGTGTCCTAGCCTGCCCCTAGTGTGTCCTAGCCTGCCCCTAGTGTGTCCTGGCTTGCCCCTAGTGTGTCCAAGACTGCCCCTAGCGTGTCCTGGCCTGCCCCTAGCGTGTCCTGGCCTGCCCCTAGCGTGTCCTGGCCTGCCCCTCTGTAACCCCTGGGTAGTGGGGCCGTGTTCTGCGGAGATCTCCCTTTCTTTCCTACCATCTGCTCTCCTCTGTTAACTCAACTTTCTCCATACGAATCGATTCTGAAATCCATTGAAAAAACTGATGGAGTAGAGATAACATGTTGATAAGGCATCGGGAGGGTGCGTCGATGGGAGGGAGGGAGGGAGGGAAAGGAAGAGAGATGAAATGTGGGAGGGAGGGACGCAGAAGTAGGGAAGGTCGAATCTGGGGTCCAGATGGCGCTTATAGTCCCCCTTAACTGCCATTACAAAAGACCAGTTTGAGAACTTGAGACGTTTACACCGCTGGTTCTGGAGTGATGCTTGGGCTGGTGAGACGCTAGGGGAGAGAGAGACAGAGACACAGAGAGAGAGAGAGAGAGAGAGAGAGATCGAGAGAGACAGAGAGGGACAGACAGACAGACAGACAGACAGACAGACAGACAGACAGACAGACAGAGAAACAGTCAAACACAGAGAGAGAGACAGAGAGAGAGAGAGAGACAGAGAGAGAAGGGAAGGGAATGGAACTATGAGGAGAAAGCGCCAAGCCATTACGACTATATATAGCACTTGGAAGGGGCCCGGATAAGGATTTGGGATGGAACGGAGGAAGGGAAGGAAGGAAGGACTCTAATCTTCACATTAAATACTTTGGGGGGAATTATTAGGTTGGAAAAAAAGAGGAAATGTTCAAAATGAATAACAATAGAACAAGATCGCCCGGCTAGTGTTTATACACGCACATACACGGGCCATAGATCGAGGCGTCAGGAAGTATATTTGGAATTTATCAGTATTAAGAAACTTGAATTAATTAAATTGGACAGATGGCAGAAGACAATATTTACAATTCCAAAAGTTGGTTGGATAAATTGACGTCACGAGTCGTTCTATTATAGACGAGCGGCAATGTACTCATGACGTAAATTTACGTCGTGAGTGTTGACATATAACGTATTGACGTCAGTGTAGAGAAGAGACGGAATAAATAAGGTTGACAAATGAAACATGTTCAATACGAGTCATGGCTGAACAAGGTGGAGTGGATGCGGAACAAAAAGTTCATTTTTTGCGACTGGAAAACTCAAAATCACAAAATATCATTTAAGTTCTTGAAACTCTGAACCTTCGTTAGTTTCCATCCGATTTGGATGGAATTTGTACACAGAGCAATGTATATAATGTTTATGTTTGCCAATTATTTTCCCCAAATCATGAATTTTGCTCTAAATGATTATATATATATATATATATATATATATATATATATATATATATATATATATATATATATATATATATATATATATATATATATATATGTCGTACCTAATAGCCAGAACGCACTTCTCAGCCTACTATGCAAGGCCCAATTTGCCTAATAAGCCAACTTTTCATGAATTAATTGTTTTGCGGCTACCTAACCTACCTAACCTAACCTAACCTAACCTTTTCGGCTACCTAACCTAACCTAACCTATAAAGATAGGTTAGGTTAGGTTAGGTAGGGTTGGTTAGGTTCGGTCATATATCTACGTTAATTTTAACTCCATTAAAAAAAAGTTGACCTCATACATAATGAAATGGGTAGCTTTATCATTTCAAAAGAAAAAAATTAGAGAAAAAATATTAATTCAGGAAAACTTGGCTTATTAGGCAAATCGGGCCTTGCATAGTAGGCCAAAAAGTGCGTTCTGGCTATTAGGTACGACATATATATATATATGTGTCGTACCTAGTAGCCAGAACGCACTTCTCAGCCTACTATGCAAGGCCCGATTTGCCTAATAAGCCAAGTTTTCATGAATTAATGATTTTTCGACTACCTAACCTACCTAACCTAACCTAACCTAACTTTTTCGGCTACCTAACCTAACCTAACCTATTTTTATAGGTTAGGTTAGGTTAGGTAGGGTTGGTTAAGTTCGGTTATATATCTACGTTAATTTTAACTCCAATAAAAAAATTTGACCTCATACATAATGAAATGGGTAGCTTTATCATTTCATAAGAAAAAAAATAGAGAAAATATATTAATTCAGGAAAACTTGGCTTATTAGGCAAATCGGGCCTTGCATAGTAGGCTGAGAAGTGCGTTCTGGCTACTAGGTACGACATATATATATATATATATATATATATATATATATATATATATATATATATATATATATATATATATATATATATATATATATATATATATATATAAACATTTCGTTCCCTTGGGCACTAGGAGACTCGAACCGGCGACCCCATGGGATACTTTTATTTATTTATTTATTTATGCATATACAAGAATGTACATAAGGAATGTGAGGATACAAATATGGTAATTACAGTCTTGTAAAGCCACTAGCACGCGCAGCGTTTCGGGCAGAAACTGTACTGTACTGTGTGTACAGCCACTAGTACTGTGTGTACTAGTTTATCGAGTACGGTGCTATTTGAATTTCTGTTTAATCTAACCTAACCTTACCTTACTAAACCTTACCTTGCTTGAACTTATCTAACCTTGACTCACCTTGCCTATAACTGTGCATTATAACTGAAAAACTATATACAGGAAAAAAATATTTGGCCGAGTCCTGGGTCATCACTATGTTATCTATATATAAATTGGAAAGTCAACAGCAGACAGCTAAAAATTGTCTTTTAATTTAAAATTTACTAATTGAATTGTTGGCAACACATCACTCTTGTGTGTGTGTGTGTGTGTGTGTGTGTGTGTGTGTGTGTGTGTGTGTGTGTGTGTGTGTGTGTGTGTGTGTGTTCTCACCTAGTTGTGTTTGCTGGGGTTGAGCTCTGGCTCTGTGGTCCCGCCTCTCAACCGTCAATCAACTGATGTACAGATTCCTGAGCCTACTGGGCTCTGTCATATCTACATTTGAAACTGTGTATGGAGTCAGCCTCCACCACATTGCTTCCTAATGCATTCCATTTGTCAACCACTCTGACACTAAAAAAGTTCTTTTTAATATCTCTGTGGCTCATTTGGGCACTCAGTTTCCACCTGTGTCCCCTAGTACGTGTGCCCCTTGTGTTAAACAGCCTGTCTTTATCAACCCTGTGTGTGTGTGTGTGTGTGTGTGTGTGTGTGTGTGTGTGTGTGTGTGTGTGTGTGTGTGTGTGTCTGCGCACGCGTACACATGTATACTGTATATCAATTTCTCGCTACCATTTCCAGAATTTCATTTGACTTTTTGAGTTAAATGATTTCATCACCGATTTCCCATAATTTTATTTCCCGTAATTATAACATCTCGCTGAACTCTGATAAAATCTACATATGATGTTTTTTCATTCATGCGAGACGCTCCTTCTTCACATGTCAATAATTCGTGTGGCAGTTTTCAATTTGCTCGTCTCATTAAATTTTCGGCCCTTCGTCGACTCTTAAATTTGCATTCGAAAACTTGGATGGCCAGTTCAGACCGAGCGAAGATTTTCGGATCATTAAGGATGGGTGTTTCCTAGCCCTCTACACCCAGTCCTCTACACCCAGCCCTCTACACCCAGTCCTCTACACCTAGAACTCTACACCCAGCCCTCTACACCCAGCCCTCTACACCCAGTCCTCTACACCTAGAACTCTACACCCAGCCCTCTACACCCAGTCCTCTACACCCAGCCCTCTACATCCAGTCCTCTACACCCAGTCCTCTACATCCAGTCCTCTACACCCAGCCCTCTACATCCAGTCCTCTACACCCAGTCCTCTACATCCAGTCCTCTACACCCAGCCCTCTACATCCAGTCCTCTACACCCAGTCCTCTACACCCAGCCCTCTACATCCAGCCCTCTACACCCAGTCCTCTACACCCAGCCCTCTACACCCAGCCCTCTACACCCAGCCCTCTACACCCAGCCCTCTACACCCAGCCCTCTACACCCAGTCCTCTACACCCAGCCCTCTACACCCAGTCCTCTACACCCAGCCCTCTACACCCAGCCCTCTACACCCAGTCCTCTACACCCAGCCCTCTACACCCAGCCCTCTACACCCAGCCCTCTACACCCAGTCCTCTAC
>NC_091190.1:14035968-14058468 GCF_040958095.1 Procambarus clarkii | reverse complement strand
GCATCCCAGACGCTGCCTTAATCGACTGAGCTACGACATGGTCAGAAGGTTCGTAGGTTCGAATCCTCTTCACGGCCCTTGTGGATTTGTTCATTTGATGCATCACGCTATTGTGATTTCTGTGTGTGATTGGAGTTACCTTCTGCTGTCTTCTTCGCTTCTGTATCACATTTACTTTCACTATCACGTGTATACATATACATATGTGTGTGCGCTCGTGCGCGCGCACGTGCGTATGCCTTGATTGTATCCATCTGCTCACGATTCGTGATTTTTAAGTTGGTGAAACTGGTCGGTTGTGTTAATGTGGAGAGTGTCGTGTCCCCTGACATTCTCTCCCCCGCTCCAAGCCATCACCTTCAACTTCACCATCTTTCCTGTATCCCAGCATGTTGCCTGTATCCCAGCATGTTGCCTACATCCCACCATGTTGCCTGCTTCCCACCATGTTGCCTGTATCCCACCATGTTGCCTGCATCTAACCTTGTTGACTGTTTCAGCCTCCCAAGGAGCACACCCTAACCATACAGGCGGTGGTTTGATGAGGTCCTCTACTACCTCCATAAGTCAGAGTGGGTGAACCCAAGCTATATAAAAAAAGAGTACTCTTCTCTCTCTAGATACAAGCATGTGCGCTGGTTGTAGAATTTTACAGCCGCTGCTGTCAAGCTGAGAGGCTATGCACCTGATGCTATACGTTGATTGGCTGCCTTGTTCATGAGTCTCGATTCATGGTTCTTTTTATGGTCAATGGTGAATCAGATTCTACCCTCAGGATGTCTACGGTGAGCACCGAGTCTTTTCCAATCCTCTTCTCATTAGTATCAGAGGCTGAGACTCGGTACAGGGCCTGATATACCTATCACTTGGTGTTGATTGGTTGATGGCCGCTGCCGACAGCAGGTTGGTTATTGTGCACCCGATACTCATCCTGAGAGCGGTAGCGGGAAAAAGGATTACAGATTTTTTTTTTTTAGGTTTAGCTACTCTGAACCAAAAGTTGCAAGTAGCACGGGCTATGGTGAGCCCGTAGTGGACTTACCTGGCACAGGAGCGGGGCTGTGACTGTGTGAGGATTACAGAGGGGCACAGAAGGTTTTAATCAGCCCTCAGCGGGTATATATTATTATAGACTCGTGGGTTGGTTGGTGTTGTCGTCGTCGATCCTTCTCTATGGACAACCCAACCCACAACTCGGCAGAGTGCTTATACTAGGAGATCACCCTTGGCGCTTCTGGCTCTTGGAGAGGGGCTCAACGTCACACGTTTAGGGGATGCGGCTCCAACACTTAGCCTCGTTGTCACGTGCACACACCCACTCGAGCCGCTGTGACTCCCCACTCTCTCCTTATGAGATATGATCTCCTCAATCCCCTATGACTTACTAGTATTACCTCTTACCCTGTCCACAGCAGTGGTTCTTGGTTCTTTCTCTCTCCTTCTTTACTACCTCCTGGGAAGCCTCACTAGGACAAGGGCAAACACCAGCAAATTGTGACACATTTACTGGACAAAGCACATACACGATACATACACACATATAATAATAATGAATCCTATACTCTATAATATCACAATCAGGTTGCACTCCAATACCATCAGAACTCTATTATCAGCTTATCAAGTGGTATCCTATCTCCTGGTTCACCACCTGATACTATTAACCTCCTCAAGTTGATCAAGCCTACACACACTGTTGCACTATCAGCAAGATAATGTATATATAGAAAATCAGCATTTGAATGCAATAACATATACCAGTATAAATGTTCATTGATACACAACAATGATTAATCGATCAATATCAGTCCTAGAACGCATACATCTGTAGGTAATCAAGCCTACGACTGCAACTCTAAGCTTCAGACTAAATCACTCCTTGACATAAGAATACAAACAGTCACTCACCTCTCACTGCGTCTTGCACGCTAATGACAACCAAACACTATCAACTCCCTATAAGTAATCCACCAGAACTTCCCCTTCCACCTCTGGAAGTTCACAACCCTAATATCCTTAGGTTCTTCCGGGCTTCACTACCAGGATCCTCTGCAGCTCCTCCCGGCTGCTATCATGAAGTTTCCTAGTGCAACTACGGTGCTTCACCCTTCTGTTAGGTTCTTCCACAGCTCTCTTGGCTGCTACACCACCTCTACAGAAGCATGTGACACTCCTCTTCACTGCTGCTTCTCCTCACAGCTCGAGGTCCTCTGCTCCACTACCTTGGAGTCTCATCAGCTACATCATCTGCTGGCTTCGAAGTTCTCAGCAACTTCTTCCCCAAAGAACAAACCTGCAACCCATCGACACTCCAATAAAATGTTCCCCTTTAACACATAAACAAAAATAACCACACAATATGCTTGCCTCAAACCTCTATCTGTCCTCTACATACAGTGAGAGTGGACTCCCTCGTTTTGGGCGGGTCCATACTCCACCTCGCCTGGCGGCGGTCCTCACTCACTGGGAGGGTCTTCCTCCATCCGGAGCCGGGCTCCCTCAGTCGTCCGCCAGCGCTCAGAGCGGACGGACGTCGCTCCGTGCTCCTCCCTCTTCACTCTCCTATTTCAGGCCTTCTGCCTTATTAAAACATGTCTAACCTATAAATAAACATCGCTACTGTCGCTGGGCACACGACCAACTACAAACAATCACTATGAACTAGCGTTTATCGTGCTTACCACAGATTAATTGGTCGAGGGCGCTTTCCCTCTGACGGCGTCTGGTCAGGGCGCTCCACACAGCCCACAATAATGCTTCTGGGCGATTTAATATCTGCTCGTCGACCAGGACTTGAGACCACAACGTTCCCAGCTCGATTCCACAGCTGGTACGTCCGCACACTTCTCTTCTCTTCGAGATATATCACTAGGGGTTCCCTTCTGACGGGAGCTCAACGGAGCGCGGCTTCCCCCTGCGATGTCTGGCACTCAAGTGAGGTCAAGGTCCTCCGGAAGCGAGCCTCACGCCTCCAGCAAAATGTCCACATCTCCTAGCCAGTCATTTATCTATTTCCTTACTTACTGCCCATAATCTTAAATTGTTTTACATATCCTACCAGCCATTTTACATATGGGTTATCACCTCAAATTTTGCTAGACCTTCTAATCAGGTCAGGCTTGACGAATAACTCTCAAGGAGGGAGACTCGTTTCTCCTGTAGGCTGAGATCATAACAATATATATATATATGTACATATATATATATATATATATATATATATATATATATATATATATATATATATATATATATATATATATATTTATATATATATATATATATATATATATATATATATATATATATATATATATATATATATATGTTGCTATTTATGTACATTTAATTGTAACTTTAAAATGTTTAAGATAAAAGTTAAGACAATGGTGTTACTTCCCATGCCCCTTGTAACGGCCTGCTGAAAGCAGACCTCTTTTCTTTACCTTCCTTCCTTCCCCCTGCCTCTCCTATCCACCTTCGGGGAACACCTCTCTCCCTGCCTTCATTTTCACCGTCACAGACACTTCTCCGTCCCATTCTTCCGTCCTTTCCTCACATCTCCGCTCCAACTTGGCGAGGGAACCGCTCGTTAGAGGAGGGAGGTGGCGACTAACTGCTCAAACTCGAGGGTAAAACTTGGTGCTGGCGCGATGGTTGTTGTTGTTAAAGATTCGCTACTTGGAACAAACAGTTTCAAGTAGCACGGGCTATGGTGAGCCCGTAGATAGTGAGCGATGGTTGTACGGCGGGTCTCCCTCCACCATTACCACCAGACTGGCTGGACCTCGTGTGTAGCTTGTCGGGCTGCTGGAGAGTGAGGTCTTTAGCTCTCTAATGACCCTACCGCCCGCTTACAAGTCTTGTTGTGCCTCTTGTTTGTTAATCTCATGTTGTAGATGGAGGTGGTTTCCACGACCTCTTGCAGTGCATTCCACGTGTTGACCATCCTTACAGGGGTATGAGTATTTCCTTACCATTACTTTCTCATTTGGGTTCCAAGCTCTTGTTCACATAGGCTATAACCCGCCAAACACACACCGAAACTACGACGTTGGTGCAACGTTCGAACAAGTTTTAACACCTCCTAACCAGTTATAACAACCAATATATCAAGTTGTAACAACGTTCTAATACGTTATAAACACTTTAAGCCAAGATGTAACAACTTTATTACAAGTTGTAACAAGCGGAAAATAGAGACAGTTTCGGTTTGTGTTTCCAGGGAACTGTGATGTTCACCATTATGTGATTCACTGCCTGCAGCCATCTGGCATAGAGATCGATATCCCTATACCCCAATTCTGGGAATTACAGTGTCACACTGTCTAATGGATGTTTTGTGGTGTACACACAGTTCTCGCCTCTAAAACATAACACTTTATACTCGCGATCTCCGCCTCTCTCATTCATTTCTTCCGTCCCCAATTTCCTGATATATTGAGATTTCTACAACAGAGATGCATCACAAGCAACAAGCGTGGGGGTGAGGGCGTGGTGTGAGGGCGTGGGCGTAGGGTGAGGGCGTGGTGTGAGGGCGTGGGCGTGGTGTGAGGGCGTGCGGTGAGGGCGTGGGCGCGGGCGTGGGGTGGGGGAGTTAACCATCCCGGGGCAGCAGTTAAGGAGGTGGTGAGAGACGAGGCGCGCCACACAAGCCCCGGCGTAATATACAGTTGTGATTTAATTAATTTTTGATGATAATGGTGATGGTAGTCCGTACTCCGCCATGATCTGGGGGAGGTGTGGCACCCGTGAGGGAGGAGGCGATGAGGACGAGCAGCGGCCACCAGACAGGAGGTAGGCGGCGGCGAAGTTGGTGGGGGCTGGAGGCAGACTGTCTCACACCAGACTGCTAACACCAGACTCTGCCACACACCAGTCTGCCACACACCAGACTGCTAACACCAGACTCTGTCTCACACCAGACTCTGCCACACGCCAGACTCTGCCACACACCAGACTGCCACACACCAGACTGCCACACACCAG
This sequence comes from Procambarus clarkii, assembly GCF_040958095.1. Lineage (NCBI taxonomy): Eukaryota > Metazoa > Arthropoda > Malacostraca > Decapoda > Cambaridae > Procambarus > Procambarus clarkii. The sequence goes on along the minus strand of NC_091190.1, from coordinate 14,053,479 downwards.
ACTGCCACACACCAGACTGCCACACACCAGACTGCTAACACCAGACTCTGTCTCACACCAGACTGCCACACACCAGACTGCCACACACCAGACTGCCACACACCAGACTCTGCCACACACCAGACTGCCACACACCAGACTGCCACACACCAGGCTCTGCCACACACCAGACCCTGCCACACACCAGACTGCCAGACACCAGACCCTGCCACACACCAGACTGCCACACACCAGACTGCCACACACCAGACTCTGCCACACACCAGACTGTCTCACACCAGACTCTGCCACACACCAGACTGCCACACACCAGGCTATGCCACACACCAGACTGCCACACACCAGACTGCCACACACCAGACCCTGCCTCACACCAGACTGCCACACACCAGGCTCTGCCACACACCAGACTCTGCCACACACCAGACCCTGCCTCACACCAGACTCTGCCACACACCAGGCTCTGCCACACACCAGACCCTGCCACACACCAGACTGCCACACACCAGACTCTGCCTCACACCAGACTGCCACACACCAGGCTCTGCCACACACCAGACTCTGCCACACACCAGACTGCCACACACCAGACCCTGCCTCACACCAGACTCTGCCACACACCAGACTGCCACACACCAGACTCTGCCACACACCAGACTGCCACACACCAGACCCTGCCTCACACCAGACTGCCACACACCAGGATCTGCCACACACCAGACTCTGCCACACACCAGACTCATAAATTCCGCCTCTATTATAATTCAGGAAAATTTGTTGCCATGGCAAAAATTAAAAATAAAGTCCAACAAGTTAAAGGGACAACGTTGGCTGAGCAGATGAGCTTATCACATTAATTTGGCATTCAAATGGTGGTAGTTCCTGGTGGACGGTCACGTGGCCCTGGTGGACGGTCACGTGGCCCTGGTGGACCCTCACGTGGCCCTGGTGGACGGTCACGTGGCCCTGGTGGACGGTCACGTGGCCCTGGTGGACGGTCACGTGGCCCTGGTGGACGCTCACGTGGCCCTGGTGGACGGTCACGTCGCCCTGGTGGACGGTCACGTGGCCCTGTTGGACGGTCACGTGGCCCTGGTGGACGCTCACGTGGCCCTGGTGGACGGTCACGTGGCCCTGGTGGACGCTCACATGGCCCTGGTGGACCCTCACGTGGCCCTGGTGGACCCTCACGTGGCCCTGGTGGACGGTCACGTGGCCCTGGTGGACGGTCACGTGGCCCTGGTGGACGCTCACATGGCCCTGGTGGACGGTCACGGGGCCCTGGTGGACGCTCACGTGGCCCTGGTGGACGGTCACGTGGCCCTGGTGGACGGTCACGTGGCCCTGGTGGACGGTCACGTGGCCCTGTTGGACGGTCACGTGGCCCTGGTGGACGCTCACGTGGCCCTGGTGGACGGTCACGTGGCCCTGGTGGACGCTCACATGGCCCTGGTGGACCCTCACGTGGCCCTGGTGGACCCTCACGTGGCCCTGGTGGACGGTCACGTGGCCCTGGTGGACGGTCACGGGGCCCTGGTGGACGCCAGCATGGCCCTGATGGACGCCAGCATGGCCCTGATGGGCCAGCATGGCCCTGGTGGACGCCAGCATGGCCCTGATGGACGCCAGCATGGCCCTGATGGGCCAGCATGGCCCTCGTAGACGGAAAAATTTATAAATTTCTCTCAATGTTGAAGTGATTCACATGAATGTATACTCGTATCATGTATTTACATAAATCACTAACATCAACTTTTTATTTTTTTCAGGTGAGTGTCCCTTAAGTGCATGTTGGGCCAGAGGTGTCCATCATGGCCTCCAGTAGCAGGTAAGTCAGCACCTGGCCTTATGACGGGGGTCTCCTGTCACACACACACCCAACACCGCTCATCTCCACACTGAACTTCTCTCGCAAAGGTTTTTCTGTTCCCGTGTACGTGTCCACATGTCCGTGATCCCGTGTCGTGTCCCCGTGTCAATACCCCATGTATCCGTGCGTGTTCCCGTGTCAATACCCCATGTATCCGTGCGTGTTCCCGTGTCAATACCCCATGTATCCGTGCGTGTTCCCGTGTCAATACCCCATGTATCCGTACGTGTCCCCGTGTCAATACCCCATGTATCCGTGCGTGTTCCCGTGTCAATACCCCATGTATCCGTGCGTGTTCCCGTGTCAATACCCCATGTATCCGTGCGTGTTCCCGTGTCAATACCCCATGTATCCGTGCGTGTTCCCGTGTCAATACCCCATGTATCCGTGCGTGTTCCCGTGTCAATACCCCATGTATCCGTGCGTGTTCCCGTGTCAATACCCCATGTATCCGTGCGTGTTCCCGTGTCATTACCCCATGTATCCGTGCCTATGTGTGCGTGTCCCCGCGCCCGTATGCACGCGTTCACTAACTTGAATTTAATTCATTTCAGTCAGTATATGGCGCCGTAAAAGTCAAACCCGTGGCGCCAAATTGATTCCCCTAAAACAAAAAGATAAGCGTTCTAAGATTGTGTTTACATAGTTATAGCCTTCAACACATGCTATCTACTGCTTTTGAAGACTTCAATCTTCTCTGGTTGTAAAGAAATCATAATTATCATTATCCTTCTGACTCCTCGTGGGAACTGTTTCGAAATGATCCACCTGTAGCATTTATCATCCTGGGTACACTTCCAGACAAGAATCAAACCAGAGGGGACAGAGCTCTCTGACGTGGAAAAATATATAAGGTTCATCTCCATAGGGAGAGTTTACAGGTAAGGAGGTACCATCGTCTGAGGTGACTGGGTCCCAGGTACCACCATACGTGGCTGGTCTGGGAGTACCTTACCATGTTCCTACGTCGTCGGCTCACACCCCGAGGGACCCGAGTTGAATCCCCGGGCAGGACAGAAGTGGTTGGGCAACTTTCCTTTCATCTGTTCACCTAGCAGTAAAATAGACACGTATAGGTTTTCGGGAAATTGTAGTGAGTTGCATCCTGGGAATGTCAATAGTTGGGCCAGGTGGGGCGTCTATAAGCTTAAACACAGGCTTTCTGGACCAGATAGACAGGAACTTCACACTGGTGCCATGTAAGCCGCGTGGCAACTGTACGACACGAGATACAAGGACAAATTCAATATTTTCAAAGTGATTTGTTGTCCGTTTATAATACCGTATGGTTTAGCGAGGACTGGACAACGCACACGAACGTGCTGAATGTGTGTGTGTTTAGCGTGTTGTTCCCGGGAAAGTGTGCCAGTTCCCCACAGAGCACAGGTGAGGTGAACACTTGAGGCGCAGGTCCCGTGACAAGGAAACATTGACGGTGCTACAGAATACCGTTTAGCAACTTAATACTGTCATATATACATATATACATATACATATATATACATATAACTGCCAGTTGGGACGCGTTTGAGGCTCTTACCTGGGGTGAGATAAAACAGGGCGAGGGCCGCCAGATGTAAATGTTGCATTGTGTGGTTGTGGAAGGGAACTTATGCGCGGGTTAACCATTAACATTGTTGGTGTTCTTCCAGACTCCCCGTGAGGTTGCCAGCTGGTAAGTTCGCGCCAGTCATTCCTTCTCTAACTTTGTGGAAATCGCTTTGTTGTTCTAAATGATTTTTTACTGTGTGTTTGTTAACACTAGTAGAGCAAAAGTCAAGTTTGGAGTGGTAAGGCTTAGTGATTATTGCTGGGCGGAGCTTTGAGGGTGGTGTTAGTGGGTGGGGGTCTGAGGATGGTGTTAGTGGGTGGGGCTTTGAGGGTGGTGTTAGTGGGTGGGGCTTTGAGGGTGGTGTTAGTGGGCGGGGCTTTGAGGGTGGTGTTAGTGGGTGGGGCTTTGAGGGTGGTGTTAGTGGGCGGGGCTTTGAGGGTGGTGTTAGTGGGCGGGGCTTTGAGGGTGGTGTTAGTGGGTGGGGCTTTGAGGGTGGTGTTAGTGGGCGGGGCTTTGAGGGTGGTGTTAGTGGGTGGGGGTCTGAGGGTGGTGTTAGTGGGCGGGGCTTTGAGGGTGGTGTTAGTGGGTGGGGCTTTGAGGGTGGTGTTAGTGGGCGGGGCTTTGAGGGTGGTGTTAGTGGGCGGCGGGGATCCTGAGGGTGGTGTTAGTGGGCGGGGCCCTGAGGGTGATGTTAGTGGGCGGGGCCCTGAGGGTGGTGTTAGTGGGCGGGGCCCTGAGGGTGGTGTTAGTGGGCGGGGCCCTGAGGGTGGTGTTAGTGGGCGGGGCTCTGAGGGTGGTGTTAGTGGGCGGGGCCCTGAGGGTGGTGTTAGTGGGCGTGGCCCTGAGGGTGGTGTTAGTGGGCGTGGCCCTGAGGGTGGTGTTAGTGGGCGGGGCCCTGAGGGTGGTGTTAGTGGGCGGGGCCCTGAGGGTGGTGTTAGTGGGCGGGCCCCTGAGAAAAGTGTTGATCAGGGTAGGAACGAAACAGTAGTGAAGGTGGTGGGACGATAGTGGCGTCTCCTTGAACCTCTCAGACTCAAAAATGGAAATGAATCGCTCACAACACCTCAAAGCCAAAGCCCTGAATTCAATTACCTACACCATAATTACAGTCATAATAACCCACGGTGCGCTGATGGCTCTGTAGATCAACACAAAACACCCATGCAACCTCGGCTCTCGTCTCACACCCGTTCCAAAGTGCGTCCAACACACCAGCTACACTTAACACTGAACTGTTTGCCATCAAATTGTCATTGGAACATTCCCATTACAATAATAATAATAAAGATGAAGAAAAGACTCAATACTTGTGGAAGTGTATTATTGTACACCTGGTACAGAGGTGTATTGTACACCCGGTACAAAGGTGTACTATACCTTCAGTACATCCACCACTAAGGCTATAAGAACTGCAGCTATGTATCTATAAGCTTGGGAGACTGCGATCAAGATACTGGCAGAAAAGCAGTATAAATATTGTGGATGAGCAAATATACGATCTTTCACTGTTTTATTCACTAGTGTTAAATTCCGATACTAAAGGAACCGCATCACAAAATGAAAGTATATTACTGGTCGACGAAGCCATGTGCCGTAATGATTGCTCATTTATAAACAACTAATGACGGTGACAAGGGACCCAACACCCCAGCTTGTCCTACGCCAGCGTGTAGGACGTCACCGGCTTGAGGAGCTGATGGTCCCAGAACTTCTCTGTGACAGGGACGCTTAGAACTGCCTCTTCACCATCAGAGCGACAGCGCGTGAGTCAGTCGCCCCTTTCTTAGCGGAAGCCCCGCGTGGGGGAACAGATTGACGGGTAGCTCCTGTTTCCCCCATATTCCCGCCCGTAATCCCGTTAGGGGGAAGCCTGCCACCGCCCAGTGTGGTGGTGCTGGCGGCCACACCCTCGCTCTGGCAGGAGGAAGAGTGACGTTGCCTGCCACACTGTCACTGGGGCATGGCGGTGTGGCAGACCACCTTCCTGTCTCAGTGGCGGCGTGGCAGGCCACCTTCCTGCCTCAGTGGCGGTGTGGCAGACCACCTTCCTGTCTCAGTGGCGGCGTGGCAGGCCACCTTCCTGCCTCAGTGGCGGTGTGGCAGACTACCTTCCTGTCTCAGTGGCGGTGTGGCAGACCACCTTCCTGCCTCAGTGGCGGTGTGGCAGGCCACCTTCCTGTCTCAGTGGCGGTGTGGCAGACCACCTTCCTGCCTCAGTGGCGGCGTGGCAGACCACCTTCCTGCCTCAGTGGCGGTGTGGCAGACCACCTTCCTGTCTCAGTGGCGGCGTGGCAGGCCACCTTCCTGTCTCAGTGGCGGTGTGGCAAACCACCTTCCTGTCTCAGTGGCGGCGTGGCAGACCACCTTCCTGTCTCAGTGGCGGTGTGGCAGACCACCTTCCTGTCTCAGTGGCGGTGTGGCAGACCACCTTCCTGCCTCAGTGGCGGTGTGGCAGGCCACCTTCCTGTCTCAGTGGCGGTGTGGCAGACCACCTTCCTGCCTCAGTGGCGGCGTGGCAGACCACCTTCCTGCCTCAGTGGCGGCGTGGCAGACCACCTTCCTGTCTCAGTGGCGGCGTGGCAGGCCACCTTCCTGTCTCAGTGGCGGCGTGGCAGACCACCTTCCTGTCTCAGTGGCGGCGTGGCAGGCCACCCTCCTGCCTCAGTGGCGGCGTGGCAGGCCACCCTCCTGCCTCAGTGGCGGCGTGGCAGGCCACCTTCCTGCCTCAGTGACGGCGTGGCAGGCAGTGGCGTCACTGCCCCTCCACCAACACCAGCCGCCTGACAGGTTAGGTGTCGGCAGGTCTGCACCAGGAAGAAAACCGGCCGTATATTGGCTGTTGTATGCCTGTCGGGGCGGCCCACACCACCTTAATATCCCTCCACACATTTTCTCCTCTATACAGCAATTTTTGTTTGCCGGTAAATTGTCTTTTTGTGTCAGTGTGCCCGGCCCGGTCTCTCGATTAGCCACTTAAAAAAATAAGTGCTCTATTCTGCCAGGTGCTCTACTCTCCCAGGTGCTCTACTCTCCCAGGTGCTCTACTCTCCCAGGTGCTCTACTGTGCCAGGTGCTCTACTCCCAGGTGCTCTACTCCCAGGTGCTCTATTCTGCCAGGTGCTCTACTGTGCCAGGTGCTCTACTCCCAGGTGCTCTACTCCCAGGTGCTCTACTCTCCCAGGTGCTCTACTCTCCCAGGTGCTCTACTCCCAGGTGCTCTACTCCCAGGTGCTCCTACTCTTCTACCTCATAATCCCTTAATATATCGTAATCCTCATGACCTTCCGTGTAATACAAACCTGAGCCTCTATTATGGAGAATTAAGTCACTATTAACGTTCAAGACCAGGCCCCTCTCTCCCCCCCCCCCCCCACCCATCCCTCCCTTTTTTTTCACTCGTCCCTTTTCAGCAGAACTGTCACCACTCTGTATGGGGGGAAAAGGGGGTGAGCTTCAGCTCTTGGCCTCCCCCTCTTCTCAATATTTAGTCGACTGGTACACAGGTTCTTGAATGATAACCAACTCCATGGGATGCCTGATCAACCGGGCTGTGATGATATACGTCATATTGCGGGCAGCTGAGTGTTTAACAGCCTCCATCACTGCCTGTATCATGGTATGCAGTGTGGTGAATGTTCATCATGTCATCATGGTATTTAGGGTGATGAACAGGTCCATATTCAAGTTTCTGAAGGCAGTTCTAGTGTTGCCAAACTTGCATATGCTGCTGATGTTAACTCGTCAATGTGTTTGTAACGAGACAAGTTAGTGCACACTAGCATGGAGGTGATGGTGATTCACCTGAGGGAAGTGATGGTGAGGAAGCATGATGGTGATTCTATGGTGACTGGATAAGTTGGAGCGAACATATAGGATATCTCTTATATATATATATATTAAACGGTGGATATATGTTTTAGGAAAAAAATATATCGAAAGACAGGAAAAATGGGCTTTATTGGATATTTTGTGATAAAAATGTGTATGAAGTAGACATTTTGGATATTTTTATTATTATATGTAATAGTGAACAAAGATGGATATAAAAATATATATATATATATATATATATATATATATATATATATATATATATATATATATATATATATATATATATATATATAAGATATATCTTGTCTCTTTGTATATATTTATGTTAGTGATTTAATGTTGAATATACTAAAAAGGGAGAATTATATGATCAAGATTATTGTTCGTGTCAGAGTGTGTGTTTTCAGGACATATATACAAGAAAGAGACAGAAAACGGTAGGCACGTTCCATTTATAGTCACTATACATATTGGAAGTAGACGATAAGGAAAATATTATCATATAGAGGTGATGTGATTACCGCTCTTACTGCCTGCTTCTGGGTTCCTTATTGCTTCCTCTTGTCTCTTCCTTCCTCACCCAATTTGCCTCTTGCGTTATTCTCACCCAGTTTCCTCTCCTTGTTTGTCCTCCTTTGTTTCGTTAATTCTCATTGTATATTTGTGTTACTTTTCTGTTACTTTTTTATAATAATATTATTTTTATTCACACAGAAATCACAATGACGTGATATATCAAATTAATAAATCCACGAGATTTGGAACAAATTCCCTAGATTTGGAACAAATCCCCAAGATTTGGAACAAATCCACGAGATTTGGAACAAATTCCCTAGATTTGGAACAAATCCACGAGATTTGGAACAAATCCCCAAGATTTGGAACAAATCCACGAGATTTGGAACAAATCCCCCTAGATTTGAAACAAATCCCCAAAATTTGAAACAAATCCCTTAGATCCCTAGAAAAAGAAAAATCCCCTAGAAAAAGACCTGGGAGTGGACATAACACCAGACCTAACTCCAGAGGCTCAAATAAATAGAATAACGTCAGCCGCATACTCGACGCTAGCAAAAGTCAGAACATCATTCAGGAACTTGAATAAGGAGGCTTTTAGATCACTGTGTTCCGTCTCGTAGAGTATGCCGCCCCATCGTGGCGGCCACATCTAAAAAAAAAAATACATAAGGAAGCTCGAAATAGTGCAGAAGTTTGCAGCGAGACTCGTCCCAGGACTTCAAGGGATAAGGTACGAAGAGAGACAGAAGGAACTAAACCTGACGATGTTTGAAAGGGGAAGGGAGAGGAGGGGACATGATACAGATGTATAAAATACTTAGAGGGATTGACAGAGTGGGAACTGAATACCTGAATATTGAATTACATTGAATACCAATAGAGCAAATAGAATACCAATAGATACACTGCATTCACACCATCCAGTTATGTTGTATGATGTTCGGTCACTATTCCTCACCCATCTTGGTCATCATTAGTAGTGCTCAGGTCATCATACTACTATATCACCATACTCTGACGATATATCCCGTTATTACTCCGTCATCATACCAGGTAATTATGACCTGTTATACCCTACCATCTTACCCGATCGTTATCTCCTGTCATCATAACCCAATCGTTATCTCCTGTCATCATAACCCAATCGTTATCTCCTGTCATCATAACCCAATCGTTATTTCCTGTCATTATAACCCAATCGTTATCTCCTGTCATCATAACCCAATCGTTATACTTCATCATTCAAATTCATCATATATCTCATCATTCCCGCTCATCACCATACCCCTACGTCACCTTACCCGCGGTCACCATACGCGGATATCATCACCAAGCTCAGATATCACCATTCCCGATCACCATAACAGGTCAACACACCCAGGCCTGGCAGGGAATTACTCTGAAGCGGCCATATTTTTCCCCCAGATATTTCGTCCCCAGAACATGGTGTAGTCCCTTGTTACCGTTTTTTGTTAATTAATTGTGGAGTAGGATTAGAGGGAGAGGAGGAGAGGAGAGGAGAGTGGAGGGAGAAGAATGGGAGGGGAGACAAAGGGAAGAGAGAGAGAGAGAGAGAGAGAGACAGAGAGAGAGAGAGAGAGAGAGAGAGAGAGAGAGACAGAGAGAGAGAGAGACAGAGAGAGACAGAGAGACAGAGAGAGACAGAGAGACAGAGAGACAGAGAGAGACAGAGAGAGAGAGACAGAGAGAGACAGAGAGAGACAGAGAGACAGAGAGAGACAGAGAGAGACAGAGAGAGAGACAGAGAGACAGAGAGAGACAGAGAGACAGAGAGAGACAGAGAGAGAGACAGAGAGAGAGAGACGACGGAAGGGAGGACGGAAGTTTGAGTAGGAAGAAGGGTTAGGAAGAGATAGAAGCAGGAATGCAGTACAGGGAATAACAGATAATGGAGATAATAAATAGAGAATATGAGAGGGAAGGGAGAGAAAGACGGAGAAGAGGAGGACCAATAAAGTGCAAATTCAGCGTTTCAACAGGTCACAAATATCTACGTTTTCAATGCATAGGATTGACTAGGTTAAGGGGGTTGCTTGGGTTGGTACAAGTTTTGTTCAAAATGTCCTCTAATACATCGCATTTTGACGTCAAAATCCGCAACGGACAAAATATGATGTACTGGAAATCATTGCGGCTCACAAATGTCCACCTTTTCTGTGTGTCTCCGCAACACTTTTACAGTTGTGGACACCCGCCCTGGCGACCTGGGGCCAGATTCACGAAGCAGTTACGCAAGCACTTACGAACCTGTCCATCTGTTCTCAATCTTTGGCGGCTTTGTTTACAATTATTGAACAGTTAATGATCTCCGAAGCACCAGGAGGCTGTTTATAACAATAACAACAGGTGATTGGCAAGTTTTCACGCTTGTAAACTGTTTAATAAATGTAAACAAAGCCGTCAAAGATGGGGGAAAGATGTACACGTTCGTAAGTGCTTTCGTGTATCTGGCCCCTGCACTCTAACCCACTTGCCTTTCCCCTCATTTTCCCCTTTCCCACACTTCTTCCCCTCACTTCTCCTTACCCCACATACCCTTCCCCACCCATTCCCTCCCCCCCTCCCCCCATTCAACCCCTCCCAGGTACAAAGTAATCAGTCGTTACAAAGCTGGTAGCAATTGCAAACCCGTCCCTCATCCCCCCCCCGATCTCCCCTCACCCCCCCTCCATCTCCCCTCTCCTCACCCCCCCCCCCATCCGCTTCCCTCCCTGCCATCCCCCAGGAACAAAGCAATCAGGGAATTTCCCCAGAGATGAGATGTAAACAGGCCCCAGCTTCCCTGGGCCCTGGGTTTTTATTCTGTGCATGAATCCATCACAATTTCCAGGAGATAAAGTCATGCTAAAAAAGCTCCCCGGGTTTGAGGCAACACACAACACACACACACACACACACACACACACACACACACACACACACACACACACACACACACACACACACACACACACACACACGTGTGTGTTTTACAGGGGGCCCCAGATGTCCCCCCAGGTGTTTCCCCAGGTGTTCCCCAGGGGTCCACAGGGGTTCCCAGGGGTCCACAGGGGCCCCAGATGTCCCCCAGGTGTTCCCCTGGGGCCCACAGGGGCCCCCAGGGAAAGAAACACATGCACCCTGGACTTTTCCAGGAGGCGTGAGGCGAAACTGAAGCGTAAACATGTTTGTTATTTTTTTCCCCACCATGAATGGGGAAAATGAAAGCAGACGCTAAGACCAATTATTTTCCCGGATGTATTACAAATTATGACAGGTATGCAACAACTTCTTCCTGATATATCAAGGGAATTGGGTCTTGACATATTTGATGCTGAGGCCCCGTGAAAGAAAACGCGGACTGAACTCCCTTTTTGGACTCTAGCAAGACAAACCTGACAATTCATACTTGCTTTTCAGATATCTGGGAATGGAAACAGGCGCATAATCGGGCCCCTTCGGTGGTCCAATACACACGTAGATCTTCACAATACACACACACACAGATCTTCACAGTACACACCAGTTTACTTTAGTTTAGACACTAAAAACTTACAAACCTGAAAAATTCAGTGTGTGGTCTGGTCAACATACAATTTCAATTTCATACAACATTCAATTTCTAGTGTGTGGTCTGGTCAACATACTTCAGCCACGTTATTGTGACTCATCGCCTGCATCTGAAAAATTCAGGTCTCGCAGTAAAGACCTTCAGGTCTACTGGCATGATATAGAGGGCACGATAGAGGCATGAGGCATTGACCAGAACAGAGGCCTGTATATACATATAAAATACTCTTATATATTTACCTTGGTATTACCGAGGGGTTATAGTGTTTCATTACCGAGTGAAAATAGGATGTAGGAAAACCTCACTGAAGAGGCTCCCCCAGGAAGGTCATTCGTCAGTGTATGTGGTTTTTTTTTATTTAGTTGTCTCTGGATGCTGTACTGGTTTCAAGAAGTGGTTCTTGAACTTAAGGTTTTTCCCTGTCCCTGATGTTTATACACGGTGGATGCTGGATCCAAGAGTGGCGTTGGTTCGACGTTGATTCAACCTTAATTCAACGTTAATGATATTGATTCGGCGTTGAATTGGTGTCCCTCTTGGATATTGTGCCCCATTGAAGAGGTGAAGAGGGGAGGTGTCTGCATTTTATAGTCTTCTGGATAAGGGGCAGAATCTTGAGTCCATGGGCACAAGATATCTTAACTAGATATCTAGTAAGCGCTGAAGGGGGGCACCCACAACATTTTTAACGTCATTTTAACGTTTTAACAAAACGTTTCAACGTATTATAACGTTATAACGTTTAATTATGCATTATAACGTTTCAACAACGTTGTGGTTACGTTTTTGTTCGGTTAATGAAGGTTTTCAATTCACATTCTTCTAATTATTGAGACACTGGCGGCAAACTCCTGTCTTGAACTCTTTTTTAATATGTAATTTATTCGTTTTCAATTGTTTTCCTGTAAACAAAAATTGTGTTTAGAGTAATAGTTAAGGCGAGTAAATATGTAGTTTCTTATGTTAATTATTTATTTTACGCTTGAACATGATAGATAGTGTTTACGACCTTAATATTTTCAAACTTTTTAAAGGGTTGATTGCTCAGTAACTCAGTATGTACTAAGTTACATTATTTATGCATAATGTAATATACATTACATCATGTATACAATGTAATGCACGACTGTTGAATCACAAGATTGTTAAAAGGAACTTTTACTTAAATATAGATTTTAAATGTAAATTTCTATTAAAAACAAATAAGTCACTGCAATAAATTACAAAATGTTGGGAAGGCGGGGCATGACACTGACCCCTGGAAGCACGTCTAGGCAAGGACCCCTAAGAAAGTACACCTAGACAAGTACACCTAGGCAAGGACAACTAGGCGAGTACACCTAGACAAGTACACCTAGGCGAGAACACCTAGACAAGTACACCTAGACAAGTACACCTAGACAAGTACACCTAGACAAGTACACCTAGACAAGTACACCTAGACAAGTACACCTAGACAAGTACACCTAGACAAGTACACCTAGACAAGTACACCTAGACAAGTACACCTAGACAAGTACACCTAGACAAGTACACCTAGACAAGTACACCTAGGCGAGAACACCTAGACAAGTACACCTAGGCGAGAACACCTAGACAAGTACACCTAGACAAGTACACCTAGACAAGTACACCTAGACAAGTACACCTAGGCGAGAACACCTAGACAAGTACACCTAGGCGAGAACACCTAGACAAGTACACCTAGACAAGTACACCTAGACAAGTACACCTAGACAAGTACACCTAGACAAGTACACCTAGACAAGAACAACTAGGCGAGTACACAAACACCCAAAATGCCACAAACAACACATAAAAGCCTTACTCAAGTTACTGGCTATTACGGGGGACTTAATTTTGGCTGGAGCTGAGAGGCTGAGAACCCATGGATGTTGTAAACATTATGGAGATGGCCACCCCAGCTGTACTGGCGCTGGCCTGGGCTGTGTCAGGGGTGTAGCGGTGTCGGCTGTAAGGGCCCAGGGTGTAGGGGTCAAAGATATGGGGGTGTAGGGTCGAAGATATGGGGGTGTAGGGGTCAAAGATATGGGGGTGTAGGGGCCAAAGATATGGGGATAAAGGGCGAACAGAAGCGGTGTAGCGGTCCGCGTGTGGGGTGTGTGCAAGAGAAGTGTAGTAGTCCCCAGTGTAGAATGTGCATGTAGGGTGTAGTGAGGGAGAAGGGGGCAGGGATGGGTAGAGTGAAGGACTACATAGCCAGCACATGGACAGAATAAGGTCATGATAAGGGCTGGGATGAGGGAGAGAGAGCCAAGGAACTGTGGCCAAACACTTGGGCCATCGGGGATCGAACACCACTCCTTCAGAAAGAAAGGCTGTCGCTGTACCTATCCAGGAGGATGAAGAGACAGGTTAGGGATGAGAGAAGAAAGGTTTATTCTACCAGAGGGAGAAAGACATGGTGAGATAGAGTTTGTAAAATAGAGAGGCTAAGTGGTAGAGAGTGGAAGGAGAGAGAGAGGGAAGAAGAGAGAACGAGGAGAGGGAAGGGGAATCTAAGACTTGATTTTGTAAAGATGAATACTTTCTGCGTTCAAGAAAGGGGTAAGAGTCTTGTAGACGGGCCGGAGGTGAGGTACTTGGGGCAGGAGTTAAGATGGTTGAACTACCGTATCTCTCCATGTGCCACTCCGTACAAAATGTGACGTATATTGCTTAACCAGAAACGCATGAACCCACACAACCCATCAAACATATCGAAGTCGATTAATAGAGACCGCCAGTATTACGACGCTTTAAATCTTAATAAACCGTCTCATTTTAACGTGTTAGTCGATACCGATAAAAATGCGACGTTGGAGGATGTGGTCAGAGAAGTGTGAGGTAGCCAGAGAGGGTAACGAAGTGGTGGAAGAGGGTAGGAAGGCAAAGGAAGAGAGAAGGAAGGCAAAGGGAAAGGTAAGGAAGGCAAAGGGAAAGGTAAGGAATGTTGTTTTCAAGTCAGGGTTATCTTGAGGTTATCTTGAGATGATTTCGGGGCTTTAGTGTCCCGCGGCCCGGTCCTCGACCAGGCCTCCACCCCCAGGAAGCAGCCCGTGACAGCTGACTAACACCCAGGTACCTATTTCACTGCTAGGTAACAGGGGCATAGTGTGAAAGAAGCTCTGCCCATTGTTTCTCGCCGGCGCCTGGGATCGAATCCAGGACCACAGGATCACAAGTCCAGTGTGCTGTCCGCTCGGCCGACCGGCTCCCCTCCGGGTAAAAACATCTACCGTACAGAAATAATATTACCCGTTGACACTTGCAAGAATTTGTCTACTCTCGTAGCCTGGCCAGTGGCCAGCCTTTCCTGGGGATTACCTGGACTCTGAGGCTGTTTTTCTCCTTAACCCGAAGATCCACATTACCAACACAACCAGGCTAAGCCGCTACCTCCAACAGATACATTAGTCTCCGTGGCGTAGTGGTAAGACACTCGCCTGGTGTTCCGCGAGCGCTATGTCATGGGTTCGTATCCTGGCCGGGGAGGATTTACTGGGCGCAATTCCTTAACTGTAGCCTCTGTTTAACGCAACAGTAAAATGTGTACTTGGATGAAAAAACGATTCTTCGCGGCAGGGGATCGTATTCCAGGGACCATAGGATTAAGGACTTGCCCGAAACGCTACGCGTACTAGTGGCTGTACAAGAATGTAACAACTCTTGTATATATCTCAAAAAAAAAAAAAAAAAAAAAAAGATACTTAGCCAATTCTCCCCTTAAAGCTTCCTCTGTTGTTCCAGCAGCCATTAATGTGTCTGCCACCAGGAGATTAACTCGAGTCATAGGCTTCTAATGTTTACACTATGTTCTCTAATTCTCATTATGGCATTCCAGTATTTTATTAGATTTGTTTTGCATTTGCTTCCATATCTCTCACTCCAGCATTTTGTAATTTTATTGTGCAGGTTTGGAATGTGTCCTTCCTGTGTCTTTCATATGTATGAGGTATCTCTTCTCTTTTTCAATGAGTATGGTTTGAGTGGTTTGAATCGCTAACAGTAGTTTGTGTGTGGACACTGTCCGGCTCTGCACTCTTGCCTGCCTCGAATAGTCTCTGTGAATGTCCCAGCTCTCTGTTGTCCACCATCTTGGTCATTTCCTCTTTAATATCTCCTTTATTTCCTCTTTAATATAGCCTTTATTTCCTTCTCTAATATCTCCTTTATTTCTTTGTTATCAAATTTTTAACAGCAGTTTCTCTTGTAAAGTTAACTTTTTCCACGAGGTCGGCAACTGCCATATATTGTTTCTCACTGAACCCTCTACTGGAACAGTGTAGAGGCTTAAAATTAACCATACTTAGCGGCACTGGTGGTGAGTCATGGTGGCCTCTCTTCGTATACCTCTCTACAGTAGACCTATTTTACCTCTTGTGTTTCCTCTGAAGGACTCTGCCTCTCGGTCGGTGTTGATCCTGTCCGGGTGTCGTTGGGGCGGGGTCGTGGTGGCGGGGTCGTGGTGCTGGGGTCGTGGTGCTGGGGTCGTGGTGGCGGGATAAAGTGTAAATGGAGTGAGCCGAGTGGATTTTTACGATGGAAATAGGCTGAGCGGATTTTATGAATGCTGCTGTGTGTGTGTGTAAAGGCTATTTTCGTGAATGGAGTGCGCTGGGAAAATGTGAATGGAAGGTGCGTAGTGTGTTGTATTAAGTATGTTTCAATAAGTGTGTATGTGATATATTTACAAATTTGCCAAAAATGTATTCTATTATTGAAGCAAATTTCTGGGGAATGTGGGTAAATTGGATTTTGTATTGGAATGTGGGGATGAGTGTGTTAGGCACACAGATGGTGTTCACTGGTGGAGGTAGACACACAGATGGTGTTCACTGGTGGAGGTAGACACACAGATGGTGTTCACTGGTGGAGGTAGACACACAGATGGTGTTCACTGGTGGAGGTAGACACACAGCTGGTGTTCACTGGTGGAGGTAAACTGGTAATTATGTCACTCGACGTATTTTCTAGTGATCCAGTGATCCAGGTATGATTCAGGTATGATCCAGGGTGTAATTATAGACGATAAATATCATGCATACGACCCACCCTACCTTCCTCAGCCTCTTAGGGAGCTGGTTACCAGCCAGTGGTGGTAGTGGGGGGTAGTGGTTGTGGCGATGGTGGTAGTGGGGGGTAGTGGTTGTGGCAATGGTGGTAGTGGGGGGTAGTGGTTGTGGCGATGTGGTAGAGAGGCAGATGGTGGGTCAAAATGATAGACAATCACTTGTGATGGTGTTCGATGCGGCATTAGTTGTGACGACACAGGTGATGCTGATAGTGTAGTTCCTGATGGTCAAGATGGTGATGGCGCCGTCACCATCCGGCCAAGGTGTTGCCTGAGCGTCCTTCAGAACCTGTGTGTTACCTCTAGACAAAGTCTGAGTGTGAGGAGTCCGTGTCGAGGCGTCAGAACCCTGGGCCAACCCTCCTGGGAAAGGTAAATAGATTTGCTCTTCACAATTCTCGTTTACCGTGGGGCCCGGTTTTTTCCCCCCACCACCAACAAGGCTCAGGTATAATCAATCACCCGGTGGGGGAGAAGACGGTTCCGGGGGAGAGGAGAGACGGAGGGGGAGATGGAGGGGGTGTGGGGGGGGGGGCGTTTTACATGAGAGAGAGGATGAGGAGGATGAAGAGGATGTGAAGGATGAGGAGGATGAGGATAAGGGGCTTAAGGGAGGACAGTGGAATATCGGTATGGACTGTGAGGGGGCCGGGAAGGACTTAGGGTGTCTGAGAGGATTCTGATCATGGATCACATCTCCGGTGTTGAAAGATGGGGCTGGGGGCTACCTAGGGGCTACCTAGAGGTTACCTTGAGATGGTTTTGGGGCTTAGCGTCCTCGCGGCCCAGTCCTCGGACCTCCGGGGAGGGGGGAGCAAAGAGACTTTGAGGGGTGTATTGTGAGGGGGGGGGTGAGAGTTAGGTCACACACACCTAGGCTTGCACTCTGGGGATGTGTTTACCTGTTTGTGCTTGTGGGATCGCTCTGTTAGCTCCTGGACCCCGCCTTTCTAACCGTCGGTTGTCTAATGTACTGACTCCTGATCAATTTTTCTATATCTATCTACTATTTATTTCTGATGCGCGCGCGCACACACACACACACACACACACACACACACACACACACACACACACACACACACACACAC
>NC_091190.1:14023468-14033468 GCF_040958095.1 Procambarus clarkii | reverse complement strand
TCTCTCTCTCTCTCTCTCTCTCTCTCTCTCTCTCTCTCTCTCTCTCTCTCTCTCTCTCTCTCTCTCTCTCTCTCTCTCTCTCTCTCTCTCTCTCTCTCTCTCTCTCTCTCTCTCTCTCTCTCTCTCTCTCTCTCTCTCTCTCTCTCTCTCTCTCTCTCTCTCTCTCTCTCTCTCTCTCTCTCTCTCTCTCTCTCTCTCTCTCTCTCTCTCTCTCTCTCTCTCTCTCTCTCTCTCTCTCTCTCTCTCTCTCTCTCTCTCTCTCTCTCTCTCTCTCTCTCTCTCTCTCTCTCTCTCTCTCTCTCTCTCTCTCTCTCTCTCTCTCTCTCTCTCTCTCTCTCTCTCTCTCTCTCTCTCTCTCTCTCTCTCTCTCTCTCTCTCTCTCTCTCTCTCTCTCTCTCTCTCTCTCTCTCTCTCTCTCTCTCTCTCTCTCTCTCTCTCTCTCTCTCTCTCTCTCTCTCTCTCTCTCTCTCTCTCTCTCTCTCTCTCTCTCTCTCTCTCTCTCTCTCTCTCTCTCTCTCTCTCTCTCTCTCTCTCTCTCTCTCTCTCTCTCTCTCTCTCTCTCTCTCTCTCTCTCTCTCTCTCTCTCCCCTCCCCCTTCCCCCCCAGCACAAGACGTGTACTCAGGGACAGGAAACTTCAACAGACAGACGTTAGCGGTTCTACGGGGGCTCAGGAACTAGCGCTCGACTTTTGCTAGCACAGTTAAGTGAGTACACACGTGGTTGAGCACTACGAGACCCAGATGACTCAGAGGCGAAGATACGCGTCTTGGGAGCAATGAGTAATGACCGACAACTGAAAAGTTGGGGGCCAAGGAGCTGAAGTTCAACTCGTCGTACACTCTACACATGAGCGTCAAAAGAAATAAAAATGTTCAGTAAAATATAATATATATATATTATTTTAGCTGTAATTATGTCTTATTGTTTAAAGTCGGTTGTAGGAGGAGTTATTAGCCTCACTTGTTACAAACTTGGGTAATAGTGGTGTAACTTAGTGAGTTAGACAGGCGGGGAGTTCGTAAGTTAGAGGTGGTCGCTACCGTGTGTGCCCGTTGTTGGGGTGTATGTATATATATGCGTGGTGAGAGGAGTGTTGTATGGCCCTCTAAATCTGCCTGTGTGTCGCGTCCTTGATTCACGGTCCTCGCCTCTGTGTCTGCTGTGTGACTGTGTCTGCTGTGTGAGCCTCTGTGTCTGCTGTGTTACTGTCTGCTGTGTGAGCCTCTGTGTCTGCTGTGTGACTGTGTCGGCTGTGTTACTGTCTGTTGTGTTCGCCTCTGTGTCTGCTGTGTGACTGTGTCTGCTGTGTTACTGTCTGTTGTGTTCGCCTCTGTGTCTGCTGTGTGACTGTGCATTCGTGGGTGTGACTGTGTGTGGGCGTTCTTGTGTGTACTCACTAACTTGTGTCTGCAGGATCGAGCATTACCTCTTGGACCCGGCTTGTCTAGCAGCTGGTTGTCGACGGCAGTGCCTCCTACTCGCTTCCTCAATATCACATCCACTTTTTAAAATTGTGAAGTATGCGGGTGATGTGTAAAAACTTGGATCAGGCTACCGGCTCGTGCCTCAGGAGTCCTAGTGGATTCAGGCGGATCTCGGGTTAAATTACTTTTATCATATCGTGGTGCAGTGGGTTAAGAGGCGCGTCTGAGGTGACCCGTGACATTGGTTCGTTCCCCCGTTCTACTCCATTGATTTTCACAGAAAGTCATATCAGGCTATTTGTGATTTCCTTCGGTGGTAGAACTTTGATTCTTTCTTTGTTTTGGACGCAACGTTTTATTCATGTTTTTTTCAGGTATTCTTCGTGTGTTTGTGTATTCGTTTCTACCTCTGTTGCATCTATATCTTTTTTTCTGTATTTTTACCCACTTTTTTTTATTGTAGCCTCGCGGCATTGTTTATTGAACCACAGAATGTTGTTATATTCCCTCGAACGTTTCACCTCTTATTGTTGACATGAATGTCTCTTTGAGCCTCTTTACATCTCTTAACTTGATCCACCATTGCCTGGACTCTCTTCCTCTTAAGTTCCACCTCCCATTGCACATTTCCTAGGTACTCTCTTATCCTCTTGTGGCTCTATTTTCTGCAGTCTCCTTTCCTTTCTCTGATCCCCCTTGACTTGTATATTGTCTGTTGCTTTTCATTCGACCATATAGTCAGACACAATGGTCGCTGGATCGTAGTGTTATTCACACCCTTAAGTTCTCAATATCTTCCTCATTTTAGGAGGAAGATTTTGGGATTATCCTCATCAGCTCCTCTAGACTAGGTGTAATCTCTCTCTACTTCTCTTGTGTGATCTTTTACATGGTGTGTTGAGGTGTTCCAACAACACATTGTTATTCTTTTTTTTACCTTTTTATTACCACTTATTCGTTAGAAATTCCTCACCACCACAAGTTGAAATCTTTCCCCACCACCATAGTCAGTGGGATCACAACTCTGCCTCTCCCAACAGTTCAGACTCACACCACCATCGTCTACTTATTTATACCCTGACTGTTATTACAACCAGCCCCCCCCCCTTCCATTGAACTTAATATTACTTGGATTTTGGTTAAAATATATACTGGCGCATATATGCTTGTATTGTTGCACTATTTTGGTGTAGACTGACATGTGTGTGAATGTGTGTGTGTGTGTGTGTGTGTGTGTGTGTGTGTGTGTGTGTGTGTGTGTGTGTGTGTGTGTGTGTGTGTGTGTATGTATGTGTGTGTTAGTGCGGCAGCCGTGGTGGGCGGTGTAGTTCTTAGCAGTGATTACTGGGAAGGGCAGTCTAAGGTCTCTATGTCCCGCCTGTTTGCCTTTATTGTCCCGGTTGCGTTATAATTTAACGCAACTTTAATATTCTTTGTCGATTCTGGTCCTTAAAGTTGTGGATGGAGGTGGCTTCCACGACTTCCTCTTCAAGTGTTTTCCACTTGTTGACCACCTGTACTGGGTGCAAGTATTTCCTTACATTTCTTCGGCTCATTTGCGTTTCCAGCCTCTGTCTCTTGTCCTCTAGTCCCACTTTCTCCAACTTACAGAGGCGGTGGTTGTGGTGTGTGGGGCTGGGTGATGGAGTGGTGTGGGGCTGGGTGATGGAGTGGTGTGAGGCTGGGTGATGGAGTGGTGTGGGGCTGGGTGATGGAGTGGTGTGGGGCTGGGGGATGGAGTGATGTGGGGCTGGGTGATGGAGTGGTGTGTGAGGCTGGGTGATGGAGTGATGTGGGGCTGGGTGATGGAGTGGTGTGGGGCTGGGTGATGGAGTGGTGTGTGAGGCTGGGCGATGGAGTGATGTGGGGCTGGGTGATGGAGTGGTGTGGGGCTGGGTGATGGAGTGGTGTGGGGCTGGGGGATGGAGTGGTGTGGGGCTGGGTGATGGAGTGGTGTGGGGCTGGGTGATGGAGTGGTGTGGGGCTGGGGGATGGAGTGGTGTGGGGCTGGGTGATGGAGTGGTGTGGGGCTGGATAACAAGATAACATGAAGATGCCATCATTACGCTGATGGATGTTACAGTTCCCTCGGATCCTACATTCCTGGGATGACTGATGGTGACATGCGGCACTCCTCTGACTGGCACTGATGGGGCACTCTACTGACTGGCACTGATGGGGCACTCTACTGACTGGCACTGATGGGGCACTCTACTGACTGGCACTGCTGGGACACTACTGACTGGCACTGATGGGCACTCTACTGACTGGCACTACTGAGGCACTCTTTTTGAGTTTCAATGATGGGACACTCTACTGACTGGAACTGATGGGACTCTCCACTGATTGGCACTGATGGAACTTTCCTCTGACTGGCACTGATGGGTCTATTCACTGGTTGACACTGATGGATCGCTCCGCATTCATTGGTTGAAGGGAAGACCAGTGACTGGTAGCGGAGCACCATTGACTGTGGTTGTGAGAGCACCATAGACTGTGGTGGAGTGAGCCCCATTGACTGTGGTGATGGGAACCCCATTGACAGAGGGAAGAGAGATGTGAGGAAAGTAAAGGTAGGGAGGCAGGAGCGATGAGGAGATTATGGGTAGAAGGGGCAGGAGATTATGGGTAGGTGGTGCAGGAAAGACGAGGTAATTAGTGGTGAGAGGTGGGAAAAGCATTAGGGATCGAGCCTTTACAGTTACCTTGCTTCTATTGAAAAGCTGAAGGCATAAGCCGAGTTGCTGTGTGAGGTAGGAAGAACTCTAGTAAGGAGCTGCATGGGCTCAAACGAAGAGAGAGAGAGAGAGAGAGAGAGAGAGATTGTACGAGTAGGAAGAAGAATGAAAACAGAGCCGAGTCATTTGATACAATCGTTAAGGTATGGTGAATGTCAATTGGTTGGGACGAGGAGAGTATCCTGGGGATGGTGTCATGGGGGTTGGATGCTGTAGTGATGCTGTCATGGACGTAGTTCTTTGGCCGCGCCCAAAGAACTGCGTAGGCTCCAAAAAACCATTGACATGGGAAGGAACCTAAAAACAGAAGTTGGAGTTTTAAAGAAGCCTAAAGACCTAAGATCATTTAGATTTCCATGAACCCCTAGCAGGAGCTTCTTGGCCTGGGCAGAAACCTAAAAACCTAGGGAGAAGTTCGAGGCTTGTAGCAGGCACCAAAGCAAGAAGCAACTCCTGAGATACAATTACAAGTGTGTCATAACTGGTGGAGGAACATCTCCGCCTGATAGTTACTGCTCAGCTCACTAGCTGCCGCTTTTGTCTCGGCTAACAAACTCCCCCATAAACCCAACACCCATGAAGGCTTTACACAGACGTACCAAGCAGCCCATAATTTCTACCGGCAAACCTCATTTTGACTTCAATTGATATATATCGGTACAGAAACGCAATATTGCCCTTATATTTCGAATGTTTTATATCTGTGTATATTCGTGTGCTTGAAATACGATGGAGAGTATTATTGAAGAGGCATCGTCCATTTCCCGCCTTGTGAAAGAAATAATTAGATTGGTGGCAGCGGTGGGTTTGTGCTCACTGGTGCTAGTGTCTGGAGAGAAGGGGAGCTGCTCATCGTATCTTTATTGTATACTCATGCTGGTGAGCTAACTTTATTACATGGTGTGTGTGTATTTTATTAGTCTCTGTGCATTATATTAAATAGTGTATTCACTTTATTGCATGATGTAATTACTTTATTACAGACTGTTAGTATTTGATTTTATACTATCTGTTCTTTGCTATCTATTATATGTATTTTGTTGCGTAGTCTGTACTGTATGATATTATTTATTGTTATTACATAGGTCTTGTACTTTCTTTCATAGATTGCGTGTACTTTCATATACTTGGTTTATACAATCATTCCCTGTGTCTGTATTTATTGCACAATGTGTGTTGTATTTTAAGGTGTTCCTTATTACAAGATTTATATACTTTTTTTTACATTATTTATGGATTATTTACTGTGTTACTTTAATACATGGCTTATGTACTTTATGTGTAGTGTCCTTCTCAATTATTGTATAATGTGTTTCATACATTGCTTAGACATTGTTTAAATTGTTTCATACGTGCAGTGTCTTCCACGGACGAGTAGGTTGTCTTCCACGGACGAGTAGGTTGTCTTCCACGGACGAGTAGGTTGTCTTCCACGGACGAGTAGGTTGTCTTCCACGGACGAGTAGGTTGTCTTCCACGGACGAGTAGGTTGTCTTCCACGGACGAGTAGGTTGTCTTCCACGGACGAGTAGGTTGTCTTCCACGGACGAGTAGGTTGTCTTCCACGGACGAGTAGGTTGTCTTCCACGGACGAGTAGGTTGTCTTCCACGGACGAGTAGGTTGTCTTCCACGGACGAGTAGGTTGTCTTCCACGGACGAGCAGGTTGTCTTCCACGGACGAGTAGGTTGTCTTCCACGGACGAGCAGGTTGTCTTCCACGGACGAGTAGGTTGTCTTCCACGGACGAGTAGGTTGTCTTCCACGGACGAGTAGGTTGTCTTCCACGGACGAGTAGGTTGTCTTCCACGGACGAGTAGGTTGTCTTCCACGGACGAGTAGGTTGTCTTCCACGGACGAGTAGGTTGTCTTCCACGGACGAGTAGGTTGTCTTCCACGGACGAGCAGGTTGTCTTCCACGGACGAGTAGGTTGTCTTCCACGGACGAGCAGGTTGTCTTCCACGGACGAGTAGGTTGTCTTCCACGGACGAGCAGGTTGTCTTCCACGGACGAGTAGGTTGTCTTCCACGGACGAGCAGGTTGTCTTCCACGGACGAGTAGGTTGTCTTCCACGGACGAGTAGGTTGTCTTCCACGGACGAGCAGGTTGTCTTCCACGGACGAGCAGGTTGTCTTCCACGGACGAGCAGGTTGTCGTCCATGGACGTACTGTGTCTGTCATTATTGTCGCTATCGTTCTGGCACAACAAAAGGAATATTGACCGCCGAGCTTCAGATGTGTGAAGTATTGTATTGTCTTGTGTACTGGGTGTATGATTTGTTCTTGTATGTCGTGTGTATGAATGTAGTGTTGGGTGTATGAGTGTTGCGTTTTGGGTGCTTGACTTGGGTGTATTATGTACATGACTCGTGTATATTAAGTCTTTCGTGTATGTTAGGTGTATGGCTGTTGTGTATTTTTTACTTTTACGTTTGGAATATTACTGGGGCGTATTGGGTTAAAATTTGGTGTATATGTTAGGTGTATGGATGGCTTGTATATTGCGTGTATAATTGCTATGTATAATACAATAATACAATACAATACAATACAATTTTATTTAGGTAAGGTACATACATACAATAAATATTTACAAGGATTGTTTAACTTATAGGTATAGCTAGTACATACAATGCCTAAAGCCACTATTACGCAAAGCGTTTCGGGCATAAAGTTTCGTTTCGGGTATGTTAGGTGTTTGATTATCAAGGGTGTTTGAGTATACTCATGTATATGTGGAGTCTGGATAAGTGCCCATAGGATAAAGTTATTGTTTGAGCAATATGTAAGTAGGAGGCTAATATATAAAACTATTAATTAAAATTGCATGTCACCCCGTGACATGACTGCTGTCACACCCTGTCATGACTATTGTCACCCCGTGTCATGACAACCACCACGCTAGGATCGTTAAACCTACCTGCTAACGCCCTGTAAATGAACGAAAAACGGTTTACACAAGATTCACAACTGAACATTCGTTCGAACGCTCTCGATCAGTGCTTCGCTGACGGCCTCTGTTCGAATCGCAACTCTGTAAATGTTCCACCCACGTAACTCGCAAGGATATCCGCAACACTTCAGATAACAGCACAGATTACAGCATTAATCAGACTTGAGAATGGTCCAGGACGGACCGAAACGTCGTCGTCCCTTCAATTTCTAGTGTGTGGTCTGGTCAACATACTTCAGCCACGTTATTGTGACTCATCGCCTACAGCAGTTCGAGGTTACACTAAGCGAAGCAAACACTCAAGGGATTAGTGAAAAGACAAGTTCGAGTAATAGAGAGTGTGGAGTGAGGTGGAGGAAGGGTTAATCAAGCTTAGTGAAGAGAGAGTTCTGCCCTTTCCTTCTACCTGCCACCCATGAATACCTTCACCATCTACCCATTTACCCGTCTACCCATCTACCCATCCACAGCCTCAGTCCGTCCAGCTCCGGCCGGGCCCCAAACACCTCGATTTTTAACGTTACTGTGTAACCAGAAACGGTATTTAATCGAGTATAAATTCACATTAATATACAGTGTACATTTTCGTATTGTTAGACCTAGGATAAAGGTTAGGTTTTTAGCTCTGTTGGCAAACAACAGGATAAGTTACTGAACGTTAGTTTATTCTTGAACACATCTTAAGGTAACAGCTACCTGTATCTTATAGAGCAAATAGCTGATTCTTGGAGCACACACAGCTGTGTCTTAGAGCACACAGAGCTGTGTCTTAGAGCACACACACACACGTTAGAAAGGCGGGATCCTGGAGCTAATAGCTCGATTCTGCAGACACAAATAGTAAATACACACACACATGCGCGCGCGAGACAAAATATTATATACCCTATCTTCGCTTATTACAATGAAGTATATAATTGCATCATATATTACCGGAGATAATATAGGCGTGCCCCTGAGACACGGAAACTACCATAATTCAGGCCGGGATCTCAGTGTTGAATTAATTACGTCGCGGCCAGGTGTGGCCTCCACCAACGCGAACCATTTATCACCTGTTTCGAGACTGCTTCGCCGTCAAAAGTTCATGCGATTTGTTTCAGTGTCCGATGTGTCCAAATATCACTCGTTTTCTATGCTCTAATTTCAGCGTATGACGTGTTGTTTATTTATCCTCCGCCCTAATGAAGTTGGGTGGTTTTTAATTAATATTATGCAGGCTGGTGGAGTATAACAGGTTGTATGTTCTGAGTATTGTGTTTTGTTCTGAGTATTGTGTATTGTTCCGTTATGAGTATTGTGTTCCGCTCTGAGTATTGTGTATTGTTCCGCTCTGAGTATTGTGTTCGGCTCTGAGTATTGTGTTCCGCTCTGAGTATTGTGTATTGTTCCGTTATGAGTATTGTGTTCCGCTCTGAGTATTGTGTTCCGCTCTGAGTATTGTGTATTGTTCCGCTCTGAGTATTGTGTTCCGCTCTGAGTATTGTGTTCCGCTCTGAGTATTGTGTATTGTTCCGTTATGAGTATTGTGTTCCGCTCTGAGTATTGTGTTCGGCTCTGAGTATTGTGTTCCGCTCTGAGTATTGTGTATTGTTCCGTTATGAGTATTGTGTTCCGCTCTGAGTATTGTGTTCCGCTCTGAGTATTGTGTATTGTTCCGCTCTGAGTATTGTGTTCCGCTCTGAGTATTGTGTTCCGCTCTGAGTATTGTGTATTGTTCCGTTATGAGTATTGTGTTCCGCTCTGAGTATTGTGTTCCCCTCTGAGTATTGTGTTCCGCTCTGAGTATTGTGTATTGTTCCGTTATGAGTATTGTGTTCCGCTCTGAGTATTGTGTTCCCCTCTGAGTATTGTGCACTGTTCCGCTCTGAGTATTGTGTTTTGTTCCCCTCTGAGTATTGTGCACTGTTCCCCTCTGAGTATTGTGCACTGTTCCCCTCTGAGTATTGTGCACTGTTCCGCTCTTGTGGATGGTACTTGGGTGTGGACAAAGTTTAACTGTAGACTGTCCATTTTAAGACGTTGAACCCTTAACTTGGGTTGAACCCTTAACTTGAGTTGAACCCTTAACTTGGGTTGGACCCTTAACTTGGGTTGGACCCTTAACTTGTGTTGGACCCTTAACTTGTGTTGGACCCTTAACTTGTGTTGGACCCTTAACTTGTGTTGAACCCTCGTGTTGAACCCTTAACTCGTGTTGAACCTTTAACTTGGGTGTGGAAACATTTAAGCCTCGGATGGTTTGGCTATGGCACGTGGCATCTTGTTATGGTAATTAGTTATTAAAGAAACACAACAACAACAAGCCTTCGGAGATAATTTAGTGTTTTTAATTAAATACGATTCAGGGTTCATGAAGTATTTACGTTTGCGAAACCTGTACATCTTTCCTTAATCATGACAGGCTTTGTTTACATTAATTAAACAGCTTACGAGCTTCGAATCTTCATAACCCAAGGTTATTATTGCTATAAACAACCTCGTATAGTGCTTCGGAGCTCATAAATTGTTTTAATAAATGTAATCAAAGCCGCCATGATTAAGAAAGATGTACGGCTTTCGCAAGTGTTTGTGTAAATACCTGATGAATCCTGGCCCAGGTCGAATGGCAGGGGTGTGTGTGTGGGGCAGGTGTCTGTGTGGCAGGTGTGTGTGTGGGGCAGGTGGGTGTGTACTTACCTAATTGTGCTTGCGGAGGTTGAGCTCTGGCTCTTTGGTCCCGCCTCTCAACCGTCAATCAACAGGTGTACAGGTTCCTGAGCCTATTGGGCTCTTATCATATCTACACTTGAAACTGTGTATGGAGTCAGCCTCCACCACATCACTTCCTAATGCATTCCATTTGTCAACCACTTTGACACTAAAAAAAGTTCTTTCTAATATC